>NC_092160.1:42102867-42402867 GCF_045791955.1 Oncorhynchus clarkii lewisi
GTGTTGTTTACACACTGACATGTTAACACTGCTATCTAATCCATATAGATGGGAGTGTTGTTTACACACTGATGTTATGTTAACACTACTATCTAATCCATATGGATGGGAGTGTTTACACACTGATATGTTAACACTACTATCTAATCCATATGGATGGGAGTGTTGTTTACACACTGTTAACACTACTATCTAATCCATATGGATGGGAGTGTTGTTTACACACTGATGTTAACACTACTATCTAATCCATATGGATGGGAGTGTTGTTTACACACTGATATGTTAACACTACTATCTAATCCATATGGATGGGAGTGTTGTTTACACACTGATGTTAACGCTACTATCTAATCCATATGGATGGGAGTGTTGTTTACACACTGATATGTTAACACTACTATCTAATCCATATGGACGGGAGTGTTGTTTACACACTGATGTTATGTTAACACTACTATCTAATCCATATGGATGGGAGTGTTGTTTACACACTGATGTTATGTTAACACTACTATCTAATCCATATTGGTGGGAGTGTTGTTTACACACTGACATGTTAACACTACTATCTAATCCATATGGATGGGAGTGTTGTTTACACACTGATGTTAACACTACTATCTAATCCATATGGATGGGAGTGTTGTTTACACACTGATGTTATGTGAACACTACTATCTAATCCATATGGATGGGAGTGTTGTTTACACACTGACATGTTAACACTACTATCTAATCCATATGGATGGGAGTGTTGTTTACACACTGATGTTAACACTACTATCTAATCCATATGGACAGGAGTGTTGTTTACACACTGATGTTAACACTACTATCTAATCCATATGGATGGGAGTGTTGTTTACACACTGATGTTAACACTACTATCTAATCCATATGGACAGGAGTGTTGTTTACACACTGATGTTAACACTACTATCTAATCCATATGGATGGGAGTGTTGTTTACACACTGATGTTAACACTACTATCTAATCCATATTCTCTGTACATCCTTCATTATAGTGATGTTACTTTCATAGAATGATATATGACATCTCTGATTACAAGTGTTTTACTAAATACAGCTTCTGCCCCCAAGCCATTAGTCTGCTGAACAGCTTCTACCCCCAAGCCATTAGTCTGCTGAACAGCTTCTACCCCCAAGCCATTAGTCTGCTGAACAGCTTCTACCCCCAAACCATTAGTCTGCTGAACAGCTTCTACTCCCAAGCCATCAGGCTGCTGAACAGCTTCTACCCCCAAGCCATTAGTCTGCTGAACAGCTTCTACCCCCAAGCCATCAGGCTGCTGAACAGCTTCTACCCCCAAACCATTAGTCTGCTGAACAGCTTCTGCCCCCAAACCATTAGTCTGCTGAACAGCTTCTGCCCCCAAACCATTAGTCTGCTGAACAGCTTCTGCCCCCAAACCATTAGTCTGCTGAACAGCTTCTGCCCCCAAACCATTAGTCTGCTGAACAGCTTCTGCCCCCAAACCATTAGTCTGCTGAACAGCTTCTGCCCCCAAACCATTAGTCTGCTGAACAGCTTCTACTCCCAAGCCATCAGACTGCTGAACAGCTTCTACCCCCAAGCCATTAGTCTGCTGAACAGCTTCTGCCCCCAAACCATTAGTCTGCTGAACAGCTTCTACTCCCAAGCCATCAGACTGCTGAACAGCTTCTACTCCCAAGCCATCAGACTGCTGAACAGCTTCTACCCCCAAGCCATCAGACTGCTGAACAGCTTCTACCCCCAAGCCATCAGACTGCTGAACAGCTTCTACCCCCAAGCCATCAGACTGCTGAACAGCTTCTACCCCCAAGCCATCAGACTGCTGAACAGCTTCTACCCCCAAGCCATCAGACTGCTGAACAGCTTCTACCCCCAAACCATCAGGCTGCTGAACAGCTTCTACCCCCAAGCCATCAGGCTGCTGAACAGCTTCTACCCCCAAGCCATCAGGCTGCTGAACAGCTTCTACCCCAAGCCATTAGAATGCTGAACAGCTTCTACCCCCAAGCCATTAGAATGCTGAACAGCTTCTACCCCCAAGCCATTAGAATGCTGAACAGCTTCTACCCCCAAGCCATCAGACTGCTGAACAGCTTCTACCCCCAAGCCATCAGACTGCTGAACAGCTTCTACCCCCAAGCCATCAGGCTGCTGAACAGCTTCTACCCCCAAACCATTAGTCTGCTGAACAGCTTCTGCCCCCAAACCATTAGTCTGCTGAACAGCTTCTGCCCCCAAACCATTAGTCTGCTGAACAGCTTCTGCCCCCAAACCATTAGTCTGCTGAACAGCTTCTGCCCCCAAACCATTAGTCTGCTGAACCGCTTCTACTCCCAAGCCATCAGACTGCTGAACAGCTTCTACCCCCAAACCATCAGGCTGCTGAACAGCTTCTACCCCCAAGCCATCAGGCTGCTGAACAGCTTCTACCCCAAGCCATTAGAATGCTGAA
The DNA here is from genome assembly GCF_045791955.1 of Oncorhynchus clarkii lewisi. Classification (NCBI taxonomy): domain Eukaryota; kingdom Metazoa; phylum Chordata; class Actinopteri; order Salmoniformes; family Salmonidae; genus Oncorhynchus; species Oncorhynchus clarkii. The sequence continues at coordinate 42,105,340 of NC_092160.1, forward strand.
CAGCTTCTACCCCCAAGCCATTAGAATGCTGAACAGCTTCTACCCCCAAGCCATCAGACTGCTGAACAGCTTCTACCCCCAAGCCATCAGACTGCTGAACAGCTTCTACCCCCAAGCCATCAGACTGCTGAACAGCTTCTACCCCCAAGCCATCAGACTGCTGAACAGCTTCTACCCCCAAGCCATCAGACTGCTGAACAGCTTCTACCCCCAAGCCATCAGACTGCTGAACAGCTTCTACCCCCAAACCATCAGACTGCTGAACAGCTTCTACCCCAAGCCATTAGAATGCTGAACAGCTTCTACCCCCAAGCCATTAGAATGCTGAACAGCTTCTACCCCCAAGCCATCAGACTGCTGAACAGCTTCTACCCCCAAGCCATCAGACTGCTGAACAGCTTCTACCCCCAAGCCATCAGACTGCTGAACAGCTTCTACCCCCAAGCCATCAGACTGCTGAACAGCTTCTACCCCCAAGCCATCAGACTGCTGAACAGCTTCTGCCCCCAAACCATTAGTCTGCTGAACAGCTTCTGCCCCCAAACCATTAGTCTGCTGAACAGCTTCTGCCCCCAAACCATTAGTCTGCTGAACCGCTTCTACTCCCAAGCCATCAGACTGCTGAACCGCTTCTACTCCCAAGCCATCAGACTGCTGAACAGCTTCTACCCCCAAACCATCAGGCTGCTGAACAGCTTCTACCCCCAAGCCATCAGGCTGCTGAACAGCTTCTACCCCCAAGCCATCAGGCTGCTGAACAGCTTCTACCCCAAGCCATTAGAATGCTGAACAGCTTCTACCCCCAAGCCATCAGACTGCTGAACAGCTTCTACCCCCAAGCCATCAGACTGCTGAACAGCTTCTACCCCCAAGCCATCAGACTGCTGAACAGCTTCTACCCCCAAGCCATCAGGCTGCTGAACAGCTTCTACCCCCAAACCATTAGTCTGCTGAACAGCTTCTGCCCCCAAACCATTAGTCTGCTGAACAGCTTCTGCCCCCAAACCATTAGTCTGCTGAACAGCTTCTGCCCCCAAACCATTAGTCTGCTGAACAGCTTCTGCCCCCAAACCATTAGTCTGCTGAACCGCTTCTACTCCCAAGCCATCAGACTGCTGAACAGCTTCTACCCCCAAGCCATCAGGCTGCTGAACAGCTTCTACCCCCAAGCCATCAGACTGCTGAACAGCTTCTACCCCCAAGCCATCAGACTGCTGAACAGCTTCTACCCCCAAGCCATCAGACTGCTGAACAGCTTCTACCCCCAAGCCATCAGACTGCTGAACAGCTTCTACCCCCAAACCATCAGACTGCTGAACAGCTTCTACCCCAAGCCATTAGAATGCTGAACAGCTTCTACCCCCAAGCCATTAGAATGCTGAACAGCTTCTACCCCCAAGCCATCAGACTGCTGAACAGCTTCTACCCCCAAGCCATCAGACTGCTGAACAGCTTCTACCCCCAAGCCATCAGACTTCTGAACAGCTTCTACCCCCAAGCCATCAGACTGCTGAACAATTAATCAAATTGCTACCGGACTATTTACATTGACCCCCCCCCTCCTCATTTGTTTTTACACAGCTGCTACTTGCTGTTTATTATCTATGCATAGGCTATGCATACCCCTACCTACATATAACAGTTACCTCAACTAACCTGTACCCCCATGCATTGACTCGGTACCGGTATAAAGCCTCGTTATTGTTATTTTATTGTGTTACTTTTTATTATTTTTAACTTTAGTTTATTTGGTAAATATTTTCTTAACTCTTCTTGAACTGTACTGTTGGTTAATGGCTTGTAAGTAAGCAGTTCACGGTAAGGTCTACACTTGTATTCGGAGCATGTGACAAAGTTTGATTTGAAATTAATTGAATATCTGTGATTACTACACTGTGAGTCTATGGAGCAGTTCTCATATCTACCAGCAGAGGGCAGGAGAACAACTCATGGCATCACAGTCGGATTCTGGCTTGTAGCTCTACTGTGATGCTGCACCATAGTTCAAAATGCCGATCAGTTTCCGGGAAGATTTAGCAACTCTACACAGTTCATATAGAAAGATTAACTTAAGGGCCCCCCGAGTGGCGCAGCAGTCTAAGGCACTGCACTGCACCGCAGTGCTTAAGGCGTCACCACAGACCCTGGTTTGATCCCAGGCTGTCACAACCGGCGGTCAACATATGGTGGAGCACAATTGGCCCATCGTTGTCTGGGTTAGGGGAGGGTTCGGTCGGGGGGGCTTTACATGGCTTACAGCTCTCTAGCGCCACCTTGTGGGCCGGGCGCCTGCAGGCTGACTTCGGTTGTCAGTTTAACAGTGTTTCCTCCGACACATTGGTGCAGCTGGCTTCCGGGTTAAGCGGGTGGATGTTAAGGAACGTGGTTTGGCAGGTAATGTTTCGGAGGATGCATGACTCGACCTTCACCTCTCCTGAGCCCTCCAGGGAGTTGCAGTGATGAGGGAGAAAAAGGGTGTAAAAAATGATATAAGCAAAGTCAAGTCAAAGTATCCAACTAAACCTGTTCTAACTAGATACTCACCTCAATGTCTGTCTTTCTAGATAATAGATAAGGGTAAGAGGGATCCATCGGAGGAGATTGAGATTCTGATGAGATACGCACAACACCCCAACATCATCACACTCAAAGATGTAAGTACTGTATCCCAAACTGTTACATTTACATTTGAGTAATTTAGCAGATGCTCTTATTTAGAGCGACTTATAGTTAGTGCATTCATCTTAAAATGGCTAGGTCCCGTGTGGAAATGTATCCCCTCACTACTGTAAGTTGCTCTGGTTAAGAGTGTCTGCTAAAGGACAAATGTAAGTGTAGGTGGGACAACCACATATCACAGTCACCAAGGACAGAGAGACTGGTAACAAGTAGCTATCACCAAGGACAGAGAGACTGGTAACAAGTAGCTATCACCAAGGACAGAGAGACTGGTAACAAGTAGCTATCACCAAGGACAGAGAGACTGGTAACAAGTAGCTATCACCAAGGACAGAGAGACTGGTAACAAGTAGCTATCACCAAGGACAGAGAGACTGGTAACAAGTAGCTATCACCAAGGTCAGAGAGACTGGTAACAAGTAGCTATCACCAAGGTCAGAGAGACTGGTAACAAGTAGCTATCACCAAGGTCAGAGAGACTGGTAACAAGTAGCTATCACCAAGGTCAGAGAGACTGGTAACAAGTAGCTATCACCAAGGACAGAGAGACTGGTAACAAGTAGCTATCACCAAGGACAGAGAGACTGGTAACAAGTAGCTATCACCAAGGTCAGAGAGACTAGTAACAAGTAGCTATCACCAAGGACAGAGAGACTGGTAACAAGTAGCTATCACCAAGGTCAGAGAGAAAGGTAACAAGTAGCTATCACCAAGGACAGAGAGAAAGGTAACAAGTTACCTTACCTCTAGGAAACCTAGAGAGGAACCAGGCTATGTGGGGTGGCCAGTCCTCTTCTGGCTGTGCCGGGTGGAGATTATAACAGAACATGGCCAAGATGTTCAAATGTTCATAAATGGACAGTTGAAACTGGAGCAGCAGCACGGCCAGGTGGACTGGGGACAGCAAGGAGTCATCATGTCAGGTAGTCCTGAGTCATGGTCCTAGGGCTCACGTCCTCCGAGAGAGAGAGAGAGAAAGAAAGAAAGAGAGAATTAGAGACACCGGATAGGACAGGAGAAGTACTCCAGATATAACAAACTGACCCTAGCCCCCCGACACGTAAACTACTACAGCATAAATACTGGAGGCTGAGACAGGAGGGGTCAGGAGACACTGTGGCCCCATCCGATGACACCCCCGGACAGTGCCAAACAGGAAGGATATAACCCCACCCACTTTTCCAAAGCACAGCCCCCACACCAATAGAGGGATATCTTCAACCACCAACTTACCATCCTGAGACAAGGCCGAGTATAGCCCACAAAGATCTCCGTCACGGCACAACCCAAGGGGGGGCGCCAACCCAGACAGGTAGATCACATCAGTGACTCAACCCACTCAAGTGACACACCCCTCCTAGGGATGGTATGAAAGAGCCCTAGTAAGCCAGTGACTCAGCCCCTGTAATAGGGTTAGAGGCAGAGAATCCCAGTGGAAAGAGGGGAACCGGCCAGGCAGAGATATCTGGAGAGAGATGGGGCAGGTTGTCAGGCAGACAGACCTCACTAGTCGCAAGATGTTATCTGGAGAGAGAGGGGCAGGTTGTCAGGCAGACAGACCTCACTAGTCGCAAGATGTTATCTGGAGAGAGAGGGGGCAGGTTGTCGGGTAGTTCTGTGTAAGTGAGACCAGCGGACTCAATAGGGGGTTGCAGACCTGGAGGAGGGTTGCAGTGAGATTAGTAGGAGAACAGAGACCTGGAGGGGTTGCAGTGAGATTAGTAGGAGAACAGAGACCTGGAGGGGTTGCAGTGAGATTAGTAGGAGAACAGAGACCTGGAGGAGGTTACAGTGAGATTAGTAGGATAACAGAGACCTGGAGGGGGTTACAGTGAGATTAGTAGGAGAATAGAGACCTAGAGGGGGGTTACAGTGAGATTAGTAGGAGAACAGAGACCTGGAGGGGGTTACAGTGAGATTAGTAGGAGAACAGAGACCTGGAGGGAGGTTACAGTGAGATTAATAGGAGAACAGAGACCTGGAGGGGTTGCAGTGAGATTAGTAGGAGAACAGAGACCTGGGGGGGGTGACAGTGAGATTATTAGGAGAACAGAGACCTGGAGGGGTTTACAGTGAGATTAGTAGGAGAACAGAGACCTGGAGGGGTTGCAGTGAGATTAGTAGGAGAACAGAGACCTGGAGGGGGGTCACAGTGAGATTAGTAGGAGAACAGAGACCTGGAGGGAGTTACAGTGAGATTAGTAGGAGAACAGAGACCTGGAGGGGGGTTACAGTGAGATTAGTAGGGGAACAGAGACCTGGGGGGGGGTTACAGTGAGATTAGTAGGAGAACAGAGACCTGGAAGGGGTTACAGTGAGATTAGTAGGAGAACAGAGACCTGGAGGGGGTTACAGTGAGATTAGTAGGAGAACAGAGACCTGGAGGGGGTTACAGTGAGATTAGTAGGAGAACAGCCTCTAGTAAAGATGAGGTCAAGTGTATTGCTCCCTTGTGAGTTGGAGGGGACTGGGAAAGGGTGAAGTCAAGAGAGGTAAGGAGGGGAAATAAATAAATCAAAGGCAGATGTCGGGAGGTTGAAGTCACCAAGTACGAAGAGCGGTGAGCCATCAGCAGGAAATTAACGAACTTATCAAGGTGTCAAGCTCATTGAGGAACTCTACAAAGGCACCTGGTGGGCGATAGATGACAACAATGTTCAGCTTGAGTGGACAGCAGACAGTGACATCATGGAATTCAAATGAGATGGACAGGTGAGAAAAGAGAACATCTCCACTTAGGAGAATTGAGTAGCCCTGTGCCACCACCGTGATGACCAGATGCTCTCGGACTATGAGAGAAACATAGTCAGATGAAGAGAGAGCAGCTGGAGTAGCAGTGTTCTCTGGGGTGATCATGTCTCCGTCAGGGCCAAAAGGTCTAGGGACTGAAGGGCAGCATAGGCTGAGAGGAACTCTGCGTTTTTGACCGCAGATCGGCAGTTCCAAGCTCTGCTAGAAACCCAGGAATTCCACATGGGTTGTGTGCGCAGGGTACACTACATTAGAAGGGTTGCAGCCAAGGGGTGGGAAGTGTCTGTAAATAACTAGGTAAGATACTCAAGTGAGAGAGTGGAGCCTTCCCCTCTTTCCTTCCTCAAACAACTCCGCAGAACTGTCTTCGTTTCGGCGACGGCCTTAGTTTTGAGAAAATAGAGATCTGAAGTGCTACTACTAATTGCCAAACTGTTACCGTACCCCTAAGCTGTTACCGTACCCCTAAGCTGTTACCGTACCCCTAAGCTGTTACCGGAACCCCTAAGCTGTTACCGTACACCTAAGCTGTTATCGTACCCCTAAACTGGGTCTCTGTCTGTATGTATTCCGTTTGTACTGGCAGCTCAGTGTATTAACGTGTGTGTGTGTGTGTGTGTGTGTGTGTGTGTGTGTGTGTGTGTGTGTGTGTGTGTGTGTGTGTGTGTGTGTGTGTGTGTGTGTGTGTGTGTGTGTGTGTGTGTGTGTGTGTGTGTGTGTGTGTGTGTGTGTGTGTGTGTGTGTGTGTGTGTGTGTGTGTGTGTGTGTGTGTGTGTGTGTGTGTGTGTGTGTGTGTGTGTTAGGTGTATGATGAGGGCAGGTATGTGTATGTGGTAACAGAACTGATGAAGGGAGGAGAGTTACTGGATAAGATCCTCAGACAGAAGTTCTTCTCAGAGAGAGAAGCAAGCTCTGTTCTCTACACTATTACCAAGACTGTCCACTACCTGCACTGTCAAGGGGTAAGACTGAGACACAGTATGAAGAAACATCTACACACGTGTAACACACTGTAGACTGACGTAAGACTGACCCACCTTGGGTGTGGGTGTTTTTTTCAAACTTTTGTCTAACATATCTCTCTCACTCCTCCCTTCCGTCCTCTCTTCCTCTCTACCTCCTATCCTTCCTCCTCCCTCCCACCCCCTCCTCCCTCTATCATCCTATTTCCTGTTTCTTCTCTCTCTCTCGTCTCCCTCTCTCTCCTTCCCCTCTCGCTCCTCTTCCCCTTCTCTCTCTCTCACTCCTCTTCCCTCTCACTCGCTCCTCTTCCCTCTCGCTCGCTCCTCTTCCCTCTTGCTCTCGCTCGCTCCTCTTCCCTCTCGCTCGCTCCTCCTCGCTCTCGCTTGCTCCTCTTCACGCTCGCTCCTCTTCCCTCTCTCTCTCACTCCTTTTCCCTTTCTCGCTCACTCCTCTTCCCTTTCTCGCTCACTCCTCTTCCCTCTCTCGCTCACTCCTCTTCCCTCTCTCTCTCTCGCTCCTCTTCCTCTCTTCTCTTCCCTCCTCTTCCCCCTCTCTCCCCTCCATCCTCCCGCTCTCTCCTCCCTCTCGCTCTTTCTCCTCTTCCCTCTCTCTCCTCTTCCCCCCTCTCTCCTTCCTCTTCCTCCTTCATCTCTTTCCTCCCCCTCTTTCCTCTAGGTTGTCCATAGGGACTTAAAGCCCAGTAACATCCTCTATATGGACGACAGTGGGAATCCTGATTCTATCAGGATCTGTGATTTTGGTTTCTCCAAGCAGCTGAGAGGAGGAAACGGACTGCTACTAACACCATGTTACACAGCTAACTTTGTTGCTCCAGAGGTGAGCGAGAGGAGGAAGAAGAGGGAGAGAAAGCAGTGGGTTAGGAAGGTTAGAGGTTTAGGAAGGATAAAGCTGTAGGGTTAGGAAGGATAACGTTGTAGGGTTAGGATGGATAAAGTTGGTGGGTTAGGAAGGGTCAAGATAGAGGGTTAGGGTTAAAGGGTTAAGTTAGATTGGTAAAGTTAGGGTTAGGAAGGGTGAAGTTAGGGTTGGGAAGGGTGAAGTTAGGGTTGGGAAGGGGGAAGTTAGGGTTGGGAAGTTAGGGTTGGGAAGTTAGGGTTGGGAAGGGGGAAGTTAGGGTTGGGAAGGGGGAAGTTAGGGTTGAGAAGGGGGAAGTTAGGGTTGAGAAGGGGGAAGTTAGGGTTGGGAAGGGTGAAGTTAGGGTTAGGAAGGGTGAAGTTGGGGTTAGGAAGGGTGACATTGGAGGTTTGGGAAGGGTGAAGTTAGGGTTAGGAAGGGTGACATTGGAGGGTTGGGAAGGGTGACATTGGAGGGTTGGGAAGGGTGAAGTTGGGGTTAGGAAGGGGGAAGTTGGGGTTAGGAAGGGGGAAGTTGGGGTTGGGAAGTTAGGGTTAGGAAGGGGGAAGTTAGGGTTAGGAAGGGTGAAGTTAGGGTTAGGAAGGGTGACATTGGAGGTTTGGGAAAGGTGAAGTTAGGGTTAGGAAGGGTGAAGTTAGGGTTAGGAAGGGTGAAGTTAGGGTTAGGAAGGGTGAAGTTAGGGTTAGGAAGGGTGAAGTTAGGTTTGGGAAGGGTGAAGTTAGGGTTAGGAAGGGTGAAGTTAGGGTTAGGAAGGGTGAAGTTAGGGTTAGGAAGGGTGACATTGGAGGTTTGGGAAGGGTGAAGTTAGGGTTAGGAAGGGTGACATTGGAGGTTTGGGAAGGGTGGAGTTAGGGTTAGGAAGGGTGAAGTTAGGGTTAGGAAGGGTGACATTGGAGGTTTGGGAAGGGTGAAGTTAGGGTTAGGAAGGGTGAAGTTAGGGTTAGGAAGGGTGACATTGGAGGTTTGGGAAGGGTGAAGTTAGGGTTAGGAAGGGTGAAGTTAGGGTTAGGAAGGGTGAAGTTAGGGTTAGGAAGGGTGACATTGGAGGTTTGGGAAGGGTGAAGTTAGGGTTAGGAAGGGTGACATTGGAGGTTTGGGAAGGGTGACGTTAGGGTTAGGAAGGGTGAAGTTAGGGTTAGGAAGGGTGACATTGGAGGTTTGGGAAGGGTGACATTGGAGGTTTGGGAAGGGTGACATTGGAGGGTAGGGAAGGGTAAAGTTGGTGTTTAGGAAGGGTGTAGTTGGAAAGTTAGGGTGTATCTAAATAATAGATAATATGTCAACCAGACAATAGCGTATTCAATAGAAAGGAAAAAGAACGAAGGGCGTGCACAGTCTCGAGCGCAAACCAGTACTGCATGCTTCCCCAGTCCCCTAACCAAAAGCTATTTTTCTTCGTCGTTTTTCAGAAAACAAGCCTGAAACCATGTCTAAAGACTGTTGACATCTAGTGGAAGCCATAGGACCTGCAATCTGGGCAATAACCAATTACATAGTCAATAGCCATTCAATGGAAAACCACTCGCATTAAAAAAATCCCACTTCCAGGATGGATTTTCCTGTGGTTTTCACCTGCCATATCAGTTCTGTTATACTCAGACATTTTTTTTAACAGTTTTAGAAACGTCAGAGTGTTTTCTATCCGATTCTACCAAGTACAGTGGGGCAAAAAAATATTTAGTCAGCCACCAATTGTGCAAGTTCTTCCACTTAAAAAGATGAGAGAGGCCTGTACATCATAGGTACACTTCAACTATGACAGACAAAATTAGGGAAAAAATCCAAAAAATCACGTTGTAGGATTTTAAATGAATTTATTTGCAAATTATGGTGGAAAATAAGTATTTGGTCACCTACAAACAAGCAAGATTTCTGGCTCTCACAGACCTGTAACTTCTTCTTTAAGAGGCTCCTCTGTCCTCCACTCGTTACCTGTATTAATGGCACCTGTTTGAACTTGTTATTAGTATAAAAGACACCTGTCCACAACCTCAAACAGTCACACTCCAAACTCCACTATGGCCGAGACCAAAGAGCTGTCAAATGACACCAGAAACAAAATTGTAGACCTGCACCAGGCTGGGAAGACTGAATCTGCAATAGGTAAGCAGCTTGGTTTGAAGAAATCAACTGTGGGAGCAATTATTAGGAAATGGAAGACATACAAGACCACTGATAATCTGCCTCGATCTGGGGCTCCACGCAAGATCTCACCCCGTGGGGTCAAAATGATCACAAGAACGGTGAGCAAAAATCGCCGGAACCACACGGGGGGACCTAGTGAATGACCTGCAGAGAGCTGGGACCAAAGTAACAAAGTCTACCATCAGTAACACACTACGCCGCCAGGGACTCAAATCCTGCAGTGCCAGACGTGTCCCCCTGCTTAAGCCAGTACATGTCCAGGCCCGTCTGAAGTTTTCTAGAGAGCATTTGGATGATCCAGAAGAAGATTGGGAGAATGTCATATGTTCAGATGAAACCAAAATAGAACTTTTTGGTAAAAACTCAACTCATCGTGTTTGGAGGACAAAGAATGCTGAGTTGCATCCAAAGAACACCATACCTACTGTGAAGCATGGGGGTGGAAACATCATGCTTTGGGGCTGTTTTTCTGCAAAGGGACCAGGACGACTGATCCGTGTAAAGGAAAGAATGAATGGGGCCATGTATTGTGAGATTTTGAGTGAAAACCTCCTTCCATTAGCAAGGGCATTGAAGATGAAACGTGGCTGGGTCTTTCAGCATGACAATGATCCCAACACACTGCCCGGGCAATGAAGGAGTGGCTTCGTAAGAAGCATTTCAAGGTCCAGGAGTGGCCTAGCCAGTCTCCAGATCTCAACCCCATAGAAAATCTTTGGAGGGAGTTGAAAGTCCGTGTTGCCCAGCAACAGCCCCAAAACATCACTGCTCTAGAGGAGATCTGCATGGAGGAATGGGCCAACATACCAGCAACAGTGTGTGGAAACCTTGTGAAGACTTACAGAAAACGTTTGACCTCTGTCATTGCCAACAAAGGGTATATAACAAAGTATTGAGATAAACTTTGTTATTGACCAAATACTTATTTTCCACCATAATTTGCAAATAAATTAATAAAAAAATCCTACAATGTGATTTTCGAGATTATTTTTTTCTTCTCATTTTGTCTGTCATAGTTGAAGTGTACCTATGATGAAAATTACAGGCCTCTCATCTTTTTAAGTGGGAGAACTTGCACAATTGGTGGCTGACTAAATACTTTTTTGCCCCACTGTATATGCATATCCTTGCTTCTGAGCCTGAGCCTGAGTAACAGGCAGTTTACTTTGGACATTTATCAGAGTTTCCGAATAGTGCCCCTTGTCACTAAAAAGTTAGGAAGGGTAAAGTTGGAGTGTTTGGGCTAGACAGGGGTAAGTTAGATGGTTATGATTGGTTAAGTTAGATGGTTGAAGTTGGATGGTTACGAAAGGCTAAAGATTGTGTTAGGAAGTCTACAGTGAGTTAGGAATGGTAAAATTAGGGTTGACATTAGGTAGGTGAAGTTAGATGGTTTAGGGTTAGGAAGGGTGAAGTTAGATGGTTTAGGGTTTGGATGGGTGAAGTTAGGGTTGGCATTAGGAAGGTGAAGTTAGATGGTTTAGGGTTAGGAAGGGTGAAGTTAGATGGTTTAGGGTTTGGATGGGTGAAGTTAGATGGTTTAGGGTTTGGATGGGTGAAGTTAGATGGTTTAGGGTTTGGATGGGTGAAGTTAGATGGTTTAGGGTTTGGATGGGTGAAGTTAGATGGTTTAGGGTTAGGAAGGTGAAGTTAAGCAATCGGAGTGTTCTCTAGCCCCTTACCTGTACTGAGTTTGTGTGTGTTGTCTTTTGCTGTTTGTGTTTCTCTGGATGTGACTCTCTCTGTGTATGTATTTCTGTGTGTAGGTGTTGATGCGTCAGGGTTATGATGCTGCCTGTGATATCTGGAGTCTTGGAGTGTTGTTATACACCATGTTAGCAGGATACACGCCCTTCGCTAACGGCCCCAAGGACACACCTGAAGAGATCCTGTTGAGGATGGGGTCAGGGAAGTTCTCTCTGAGTGGTGGGAACTGGGACATGGTGTCTGACAGCTCCAAGGTACACACTGTTATCTAGCATGCTGCTTGTTGACCAGTCTGTTGTTGTTGTGGCTCTAGGACCTGTTATCTAGCATGCTGCTTGTTGACCAGTCTGTTGTTGTGTCTCTATGACCTGTTATCTAGCATGCTGCTTGTTGACCAGTCTGTTGTTGTGTCTCTAGGACCTGTTATCTAGCATGCTGCTTGTTGACCAGTCTGTTGTTGTGTCTCTAGGACCTGTTATCTAGCATGCTGCTTGTTGACCAGTCTGTTGTTGTTGTGTCTCTAGGACCTGTTATCTAGCATGCTGCTTGTTGACCAGTCTGTTGTTGTTGTGTCTCTAGGACCTGTTATCTAGCATGCTGCTTGTTGACCAGTCTGTTGTTGTGTCTCTAGGACCTGTTATCTAGCATGCTGCTTGTTGACCAGTCTGTTGTTGTGTCTCTAGGACCTGTTATCTAGCATGCTGCTTGTTGACCAGTCTGTTGTTGTGTCTCTAGGACCTGTTATCTAGCATGCTGCTTGTTGACCAGTCTGTTGTTGTGTCTCTAGGACCTGTTATCTAGCATGCTGCCTGTTGACCAGTCTGTTGTTGTGTCTCTAGGACCTGTTATCTAGCATGCTGCTTGTTGACCAATCTGTTGTTGTGTCTCTAGGACCTGTTATCTAGCATGCTGCTTGTTGACCAGTCTGTTGTTGTGTCTCTAGGACCTATTATCTAGCATGCTGCTTGTTGACCAGTCTGTTGTTGTGTCGCTAGGACCTGTTATCTAGCATGCTGCTTGTTGACCAGTCTGTTGTTGTGTGTTTGTTCGTGTCTCTAGGACCTCCTCTCTAAGATGCTTCATGTTGATCCTCACCAGCGTTATTCAGCTGAACAGGTCCTGAAACACGCCTGGATCACGCAACGAGACACGTTACCACACTTCCAGCTCGCACGCCACGATGCACCACACCTCGTTAAGGTAACACACACCACGACGCACCACACCTCGTTAAGGTAACACACACCACGACGCACCACACCTCGTTAAGGTAACACACACCACGACGCACCACACCTCGTTAAGGTAACACACACCACGACGCACCACACCTCGTTAAGGTAACACACACCACGACGCACCACACCTCGTTAAGGTAACATACACCACGACGCACCACACCTCGTTAAGGTAACACACACCACGACGCACCACACCTCGTTAAGGTAACACACACCACGACGCACCACACCTCGTTAAGGTAACACACACCACGACGCACCACACCTCGTTAAGGTAACACACACCACGACGCACCACACCTCGTTAAGGTATCACGCACCACGACGCACCACACCTCGTTAAGGTATCACGCACCACACCTCGTTAAGGTATCACGCACCACGACGCACTACACCTCGTTAAGGTAACACACACACCATGGTGCCTGATGGTCAACCCCTTTAGTCAGTTAGCTACGGTGCTTGACTGTCAACCCCTTTAGCCAGTTAGCTACGGTGCTTGACTGTCAACCCTAGTCTTTAAGCGGAGGGGCCCAGAGGCAGTTTACCAATGCACCCTGTGTATGTGTGTGTGTGGTTTGTGTGTTTTGGAAAGGTGACAGCAGAGAGAACTGCTATCAACTAAATGATCCTGTGTTTGTGTGTTTCCTGTGTAGGAAGCGATGGCAGCTACTTACTCTGCTCTGGGTCATAAGACGTGTCAGCCAGTCCTGGAGCCAGTAGCTGCTTCTAGCCTGGCACAGAGACGCAACATGAAGAAACTCACCTCTATTGACATGTAACACACACACCTCGGACCCAGCCTCCCACTGCCCCAGCCTCCCACTGCCCCAGCCTCCCACTGCCCCAGCCTCCCTCTGCCCCAGCCTTCCCCAGCCCGTCTCCCCTCGGCCCCAGCCTTCCCCAGCCCGTCTCCCCTCGGCCCCAGCCTTCCCCAGCCCGTCTCCCCTCGGCCCCAGCCTTCCCCAGCCCGTCTCCCCTCGGCCCCAGCCTTCCCCAGCCCGTCTCCCCTCGGCCCCAGCCTTCCCCAGCCCGTCTCCCCTCGGCCCCAGCCTTCCCCAGCCCGTCTCCCCTCGGCCCCAGCCTTCCCCAGCCCGTCTCCCCTCGGCCCCAGCCTTCCCCAGCCCGTCTCCCCTCGGCCCCAGCCTTACCTTGCCCGTCTCCCCTCGGCCCCAGCCCGTCTCCCCTCGGCCCCAGCCTTCCCCAGCCCGTCTCCCCTCGGCCCCAGCCTTCCCCAGCCCGTCTCCCCTCGGCCCCAGCCTTCCCCAGCCCGTCTCCCCTCGGCCCCAGCCTTCCCCAGCCCGTCTCCCCTCGGCCCCAGCCTTCCCCAGCCCGTCTCCCCTCGGCCCCAGCCTTCCCCAGCCCGTCTCCCCTCGGCCCCAGCCTTCCCCAGACCGTCTCCCCTCGGCCCCAGCCTTCCCCAGCCCGTCTCCCCTCGGCCCCAGCCTTCCCCAGCCCGTCTCCCCTCGGCCCCAGCCTTCCCCAGCCCGTCTCCCCTCGGCCCCAGCCTTACCTTGCCCGTCTCCCCTCGGCCCCAACCCGTCTCCCCTCGGCCCCAGCCTTCCCCAGTCCGTCTCCCCTCGGCCCCAGCCTTCCCCAGTCCGTCTCCCCTCGGCCCCAGCCTTCCCCAGCCCGTCTCCCCTCGGCCCCAGCCTTCCCCAGCCCGTCTCCCCTCGGCCCCAGCCTTCCCCAGCCCGTGTCCCCTCGGCCCCAGCCTTCCCCAGCCCGTGTCCCCTCGGCCCCAGCCTTCCCCAGCCCGTCTCCCCTCGGCCCCAGCCTTCCCCAGCCCGTCTCCCCTCGGCCCCAGCCTTCCCCAGCCCGTCTCCCCTCGGCCCCAGCCTTCCCCAGCCCGTCTCCCCTCGGCCCCAGCCTTCCCCAGCCCGTCTCCCCTCGGCCCCAGCCTTCCCCAGCCCGTCTCCCCTCGGCCCCAGCCTGCCCCAGCCCGTCTCCCCTCGGCCCCAGCCTGCCCCAGCCCGTCTCCCCTCGGCCCCAGCCTTACCTTGCCCGTCTCCCCTCGGCCCCAACCCGTCTCCCCTCGGCCCCAGCCTTCCCCAGCCCGTCTCCCCTCGGCCCCAGCCTTCCCCAGCCCGTCTCCCCTCGGCCCCAGCCTTCCCCAGCCCGTCTCCCCTCGGCCCCAGCCTTCCCCAGCCCGTCTCCCCTCGGCCCCAGCCTTCCCTAGCCAGTTTCCCCTCGGCCCCAACCCGTCTCCCCTCGGCCCCAGCCTTCCCCAGCCCGTCTCCCCCCCGCCCCAGCCTTCCCCAGCCCGTCTCCCCTCGGCCCCAGCCTTCCCCAGCCCGTCTCCCCTCGGCCCCAGCCTTACCTTGCCCGTCTCCCCTCGGCCCCAACCCGTCTCCCCTCGGCCCCAGCCTTCCCCAGCCCGTCTCCCCTCGGCCCCAGCCTTCCCCAGCCCGTCTCCCCTCGGCCCCAGCCTTCCCCAGCCCGTCTCCCCTCGGCCCCAGCCTTCCCCAGCCCGTCTCCCCTCGGCCCCAGCCCGTCTCCCCTCGGCCCCAGCCTTCCCCAGTCCGTCTCACCCTCGTCCCCAGCCTTCCCCAGTCCGTCTCCCCTCGGCCCCAGCCTTCCCCAGCCCGTCTCCCCTCGGCCCCAGCCTTCCCCAGCCCGTCTCCCCTCGGCCCCAGCCTTCCCCAGCCCGTCTCCCCTCGGCCCCAGCCTTCCCCAGCCCGTCTCCCCTCGGCCCCAGCCTTCCCCAACCCGTCTCCCCTCAGCCCCAGCCTTCCCCAGCCCGTCTCCCCTCGGCCCCAACCCGTCTCCCCTCGGCCCCAGCCTTCCCCAGCCCGTCTCCCCTCGGCCTCAACCTTCCCCAACCCGTCTCCCCTCGGCCCCAGCCTTACCCTGCCCGTCTCCCCTCGGCCCCAACCCGTCTCCCCTCGGCACCCAGCCTGCCCCAACCCGTCTCCCCTCGGCCCCAGTCTTCCCCATCCCGTCTCCCCTCGGCCCCAGCCTTCCCCAGCCCGTCTCCCCTCGGCCCCAGCCTTCCCCAACCCGTCTCCCCTCGGCCCCAGCCTTACCCTGCCCGTCTCCCCTCGGCCCCAACCCGTCTCCCCTCGGCCCCAGCCTGCCCCAACCCGTCTCCCCTCGGCCCCAGTCTTCCCCATCCCGTCTCCCCTCGGCCCCAGCCTTCCCCAGCCCGTCTCCCCTCGGCCCCAGTCTTCCCCAACCCGTCTCCCCTCGGCCCCAGCCTTACCCTGCCCGTCTCCCCTCGGCCCCAACCCGTCTCCCCTCGGCCCCAGCCTGCCCCAACCCGTCTCCCCTCGGCCCCAGCCTTCCCCAGCCCGTCTCCCCTCGGCCCCAGCCTTCCCCAGCCCGTCTCCCCTCGGCCCCAGCCTTCCCCAGCCCGTCTCCCCTCGGCCCCAGCCTGCCCCAACCCGTCTCCCCCGGCCCTAGCCTGCCCCAACCCGTCTCCCCCGGCCCCAGCCTGCCCCAACCCGTCTCCCCCGGCCCCAGCTCAGACAACCTCCATCCCTGAGAGACACCAACACATGTGTTCCAGCTGAGAGTCCCACTCTGATGGTTTCATTTCTCCCCTCTGTCACATGCTCTCTCTCTCTCTCTCTCTCTTGTCTCTCTAAGAGGAAGACAAGCACCAGCTGATACTGTAGTTCACTGTGATAGGTCGATCCTAATCTACTTAACTAAACTGTGCACCCCCACTCTTCTCTCATCTCTTTCCTTCCCTTCATTATGTTCTCCACTGCTCTACCTCTCTCTCTCTCCCTCTCTCTCACTCTCTCTTTCTCTCTCCGTATCTCTCTTTCGCCCTCCCGTATTCTCTCTCCTCTCTCTCTCCTCTCTCTCTCTCTCTCTCTCTCTCTCCCTCTCTCTCTCTCGCTCTCTCTCTCCCTCCCGTATTCTCTCTCTCTCCTCTCTCTCTGTCTCCCTCTCTCTCTCCTTCTCTCTATCCCTCCCGTATTCTCTCTCCTCTCTCTCTGTCTCCCTCTCTCTCTCTGTCTCCCTCTCTCTCTGTCTCCCTCTCTCTCTGTCTCCCTCTCTCTTTTCATTCTCCCTCTCTCTCTCCGTCTCTCTCTCTATCCCTCCCGTATTCTCTCTCCTCTCTCTCTCCCTCCCGTATTCTCTCTCCTCTCTCTCCGTCTCCCTCTCTCTCTCCGTCTCTCTGTCTCCCTCTCTCTCTCTGTCTCCCTCTCTCTCTGTCTCCCTCTCTCTCTGTCTCCCTCTCTCTCTGTCTCTTGTCTCCCTTTTCGTTCTCCCTCTCTCTCTCCGTCTCTCTCTCTATCCCTCCCGTATTCTCTCTCCTCTCTCTCTCCATCCCTCCCGTATTCTCTCTCCTCTCTCTATCCCTCCCATATTCTCTCTCCTCTCTATCCCTCCCATATTCTCTCTCCTCTCTCTGTCTCCCTCTCTCTCTCTCTGTCTCCCTCTCTCTCTCCGTCTCTCTCCGTCTCCCTCTCTCCGTCTCCCTCTCTCTCTCCGTCTCCCTATCCTCTCTCTATCCTCTCTCTCTCCTCTCTGTCTCCCTCTCTCTCTCTTTCTGTCTCCCTCTCTCTATCCCTCCCGTATTCTCTCTCCTCTCTCTCTGTCTCCCTCTCTCTCTCCGTCTCTCTCTCCCTCCCGTATTCTCTCTCCTCTCTCTCTCCTCTCTCTCCTCTCTCTCCATCTCCCTCTCTCTCTCCATCTCCCTCTCTCTCTCCGTCTCTCTCTCCCTCCCGTATTCTCTCTCCCTCTCTCTCTCCGTCTCCCTCTCTCTCTGTCTCTCTCTCTATCCCTCCCATATTCTCTCTCTGTCTCTCCTCTCTCTCCCTCCCGTATTCTCTCTCTGTCTCACTCTCTCCTCTCTCTCTGTCTCCCTCTCCTCTGTAGGCTGACTGCATACAGTACTCCAGCATCAGAAAAGCCTGCCAACTCTCTGTTCTGACACACACACTTCCTCTTTGTCTCAACCGATTTGTCTGTCTGATCCCTAACTGTAACTGTGATGATCATGAAGATAGACTGTCTGATCCCTGACAGTAACTGTGATGATCATGAAGATAGACTCTGTCTGATCCCTGACTGTGATCGTGAAGGTAGACTCTGTCTGATCCCTGACTGTGATCGTGAAGGTAGACTCTGTCTGATCCCTGACTGTGATCGTGAAGGTAGACTCTGTCTGATCCCTGACTGTGATCGTGAAGATAGACTCTGTCTGATCCCTGACTGTGATCGTGAAGGTAGACTGTCTGATCTGTGACCGTGAAGGTAGACTGTCTGATCCCTGACTGTGATCGTGAAGGTAGACTCTGTCTGATCCCTGACTGTGATCGTGAAGGTAGACTGTCTGATCCCTGACTGTGATCGTGAAGGTAGACTCTGTCTGATCCCTGACTGTGATCGTGAAGGTAGACTCTGTCTGATCCCTGACTGTGATCGTGAAGGTAGACTCTGTCTGATCCCTGACTGTGATCGTGAAGGTAGACTGTCTGATCCCTGACTGTGATCGTGAAGGTAGACTCTGTCTGATCCCTGACTGTGATCGTGAAGGTAGACTCTGTCTGATCCCTGACTGTGATCGTGAAGGTAGACTCTGTCTGATCCCTGACTGTGATCGTGAAGGTAGACTCTGTCTGATCCCTGACTGTGATCGTGAAGGTAGACTGTCTGATCCCTGACTGTGATCGTGAAGGTAGACTCTGTCTGATCCCTGACTGTGATCGTGAAGGTAGACTCTGTCTGATCCCTGACTGTGATCGTGAAGGTAGACTGTCTGATCCCTGACTGTGATCGTGAAGGTAGACTCTGTCTGATCCCTGACTGTGATCGTGAAGGTAGACTCTGTCTGATCCCTGACTGTGATCGTGAAGGTAGACTCTGTCTGATCCCTGACTGTGATCGTGAAGGTAGACTCTGTCTGATCCCTGACTGTGATCGTGAAGGTAGACTCTGTCTGATCCCTGACTGTGATCGTGAAGGTAGACTCTGTCTGATCCCTGACTGTGATCGTGAAGGTAGACTCTGTCTGATCCCTGACTGTGATCGTGAAGGTAGACTGTCTGATCCCTGACTGTGATCGTGAAGGTAGACTCTGTCTGATCCCTGACTGTGATCGTGAAGGTAGACTCTGTCTGATCCCTGACTGTGATCGTGAAGGTAGACTCTGTCTGATCCCTGACTGTGATCGTGAAGGTAGACTCTGTCTGATCCCTGACTGTGATCGTGAAGGTAGACTCTGTCTGATCCCTGACTGTGATCGTGAAGGTAGACTCTGTCTGATCCCTGACTGTGATCGTGAAGGTAGACTCTGTCTGATCCCTGACTGTGACTGTGACCGTGACTGTAGAAAAGCAAACAAGCATCCTGTGCATAAAAACAACAACTGGTCAATGAGAAGGAGATGATGGTGGTACTGTTGGGTTATTTCTGTGAGGGGGGTGAGACGTGGGAAGGAGAGTGTCTGTCTGTGGGAAGAGACTTACAGAGAAGCTGAATTACAAAACAGATCATTTCCATGACTCTTTAAGACATTGTGGAAATTGTACCATATTGTATTTATTTCATTTATAAAATTATATTTTTCTTTCAAGTTCTGTATATATTGCCATTAAAGATCATTATTGCCATGGGTCCTCTGTTGATGTGTTTAACCTTACTGTGTGTCTGTACTGTGTGTGTTAAAGGAGCTACAGTGCCTTCATAAAGTATTCATAGCCCTTGACCTAATCCACATTTTGTTGTTACAGCCTGAATTCAAAATGGATTAAATATATTTTTCTCACCCATCTACACAAAATCCTCCATAATGACAGTGAAAACATGTTTTGAGAATTGTTTGCATATTTATTGAAAATGAAATAGATAAATAGCTATTTTACATAAGTATTCACACCCTGAGTCAATACATATTAGAATCACCTTTGGCAGAGATTACAACAGTGAGTCTTTCTGATATTTGCACATGATTATTTTTTAAATTCTTCAAGCTCTGTCAAGTTGGTTGTTGATCATTACTAGACAGTCATTTTCAAATCAATTTGTCAAAACTGTAGGCCCCATAGGAACATTCAATGTCGTTTTATTAAGCAACTCCTTGTGTTTTAGGTTATTGTCCTGCTGAAATCTAAATTCATCTCCCAGTGTTTGTTGGAAAGCAGACTGAACCATGTATTCCTAAACTATTTTACCTGTGCTTAGCCCTATTCCATTTATTTTTACAAATAAAACTCCCTGCCAAAGGCAAGCATACCCATAACATGATTCAGCCACCACCATGCTTGAAAATATAAGTGTCGTACTCGGTGTTGTTGGATTTGCCAGAAACATAACGCTTTGAATTCAGGACATTAAGTATATTTTCTTTGACACATTTCAGCAGTTTTACTTTAGTGCCTTATTGCAAACAGGATGCATGTTTTGGAATATTTGTATTCTGTACAGGCTTCCTTTTTCAATTTGTCATTTAAGTTAGTATTGTGGAGTAACTACAATATATATACTCAGCAAAATAAGAACTGTCCTCTCACTGTCAACTGTGTTTATTTTCAGCAAAATTAAAATGTGTAAATATTAACAAGATTCAACAACTGAGACATAAACTTCCACAGACATGTGACTAACAGAAATTGGATAATGTGTCCCTGAACAACGGGGGAGGTCAAAATCAAAAGTGACAGTCAGTATCTGGTGTGGCCACCAGCTGCATTAAGAACTGCAGTGCATCTCCTCTGCGTGGACTGCACCAAATTTGCCAGTTCTTTGCTGTGAAATGTTACCCCACTCTTCCACCAAGGCACCTGCAAGTTCCCAGACATTTCTGGGGGGAATGGCCCTAGCCTTCACCCTCAGATCCAACAGGTCCCAGACTTGCTCAACGGGATTGAGATCCGGGCTGTTCGCTGGCCATGGCAGAACACTGACATTCCTGTTTTGATAGTGCTGTTAAGAAGGTAGAAACTAGAGCCTGTAGGACCTACCTTGTTGACAGTGTTGTTAAGAAGGTAGAAACCACCACCACTTGCTGTACCAGCTTTACCACCACCACTTGCTCTACCAGCTCTACCACCACTAGCTCTACCACAACTAGCTCTACCTCCACCACCACTAGCTCTACCACCACCACTAGCTCTACTGCCACCACCACTAGCTCTACCGCCACCACCACCAGCTCTCCCACCACCACTACTAGCTCTCCCACCACCACTAGCTCTACTAGCTCTACCACCACTAGCTCTACCTGCACCAACTCTAGCTCTTCCGCCACCACAATGTCCCTGTCTGGTGACATCTGCTCTAGGTTCATATTACTGAGGTGTGTTGCTGTGAACACCACTAACTCCACCACCACCACTAGCTCTACTAGCTCTACCACCATCATTAGATCTACCAGCACCACTAGCTCTACTAGCTCTACCATCACCAATAGCTCTACCACCACCACTAGCTCTACCACTAGCTCTACCCCCACCACAGGCTCTACCACCACTAGCTCTACTAGCTCTACCACCACCACTAGCTCTACTGGATCTACCACCAATAGCTTTACTACCACCACTAGCTTTACTACCACCACTAGCTTTACTTCCACCACTAGCTTTACTACCACCACTAGCTTTACTACCACCACTAGCTTTACTACCACCACTAGCTTTACTACCACCACTAGCTTTACTACCACCACTAGCTTTACTACCACCACTAGCTTTACCACCACCACTAGCTCTACCACCACCACTAGCCCTACCGCCACTAGTTCTACTACCACCACCACCACTAGCTCTACCACCACCACTAGCTCTACTGGATCTACCACCACTAGCTCTACCACCACCACTGATGGCATCTTAGTTTATTTTACTGAATTGCTGTTACCACCACTAGCTCTTCCTCCACCACCACTAGCTCTTCCTCCACCACCACTAACTCTACTGCCACAAGTTCTATGTGCTCTACCACCACCACTAACTCTACCACCACGACTAGATTTTCCACCACTAGCTCTACTAGCTCTACCACCACCACTAGATCTACCACCACCACTAGCTCTACTAGCTCTACCATCACCACTAGCTCTACCACCACCATTAGCTCTACCCCCACCACATGCTCTACCACCACAAGCTCTACTAGCTCTACTCCCACCACTAGCCCTACCACCACCACTAGCTCTACAGGATCTACCACCAATAGCTTTACTACCACCACTAGCTTTACTACCACCACCACTAGCTCTACAGGATCTACCACCAATAGCTTTACTACCACCACTAGCTTTACTACCACCACTAGCTTTACTACCACCACTAGCTCTACTGGATCTACCACCAATAGCTTTACTACCACCACTAGCTCTACTGGATCTACCGCCAATAGCTTTACTACCACCACTAGCTTTACTACCACCACTAGCTTTACTACCACCACTAGCTCTACTGGATCTACCACCACTAGCTTTACTACCACCACTAGCTCTACTGGATCTACCACCACTAGCTTTACTACCACCAATAGCTTTACTACCACCACTAGCTTTACTACCACCACTAGCTCTACTGGACCTACCACCACTAGCTTTACTACCACCACTAGCTCTACTGGATCTACCACCACTAGCTTTACTACCACCACTAGCTTTACTACCACCACTAGCTCTACTACCACCACTAGCTTTACTACCACCACTAGCTTTACTACCACCACTAGCTTTACTACCACCACTAGCTTTACTACCACCACTAGCTCTACTACCACCACTAGCTTTACTACCACCACTAGCTCTACTACCACCACTAGCTTTACTACCACCACTAGCTCTACTGCCACAAGTTCTATGTGCTCCACCACCACCACTAACTCTACCACCACGACTAGATTTTCCACCACTAGCTCTACTAGCTCTACCACCACTAGCTCTTCCACCATCACCACCACTAGCTCTACTAGCTCTACCACCACCACTAGCTCTACTAGCTCTACCATCACCACTAGCTCTACCACCACCACTAGCTCTACCCCCACCACAGGCTCTACCACCACTAGCTCTACTAGCTCTACCCCCACCACTAGCCCTACCACCACTAGCTCTACTACCACCACCACTAGCTCTACCACCACTACTAGCTCTACTGGATCTACCACCAATAGCTTTACTACCACCACTAGCTTTACTACCACCACTAGCTTTACTACCACCACTAGCTCTACTACCACCACCACTAGCTCTACCACCACCACTAGCTCTACTGGATCTACCACCAATAGCTCTACTACCACCAATAGCTTTACTACCACCAATAGCTTTACTACCAACACTAGCTTTACTACCACCACTAGCTTTACTACCACCACTAGCTCTACTACCACCACTAGCTTTACTACCACCACTAGCTTTACTACCACCACTAGCTTTACTACCACCACTATTTTTACTACCACCAATAGCTTTACTACCACCACTAGCTTTACTACCACCACTAGCTCTACTACCACCACCACTAGCTCTACCACCACCACTAGCTCTACTGGATCTACCACCAATAGCTTTACTACCACCACTAGCTTTACTACCACCACTAGCTCTACTACCACCACTAGCTTTACTACCACCACTAGCTTTACTACCACTACTAGCTCTACTACCACCACCACTAGCTCTACCACCACCACTAGCTCTACTGGATCTACCACCAATAGCTTTACTACCACCACTAGCTTTACTACCACCAATAGCTTTACTACCACCAATAGCTTTACTACCACCAATAGGTTTACTACCACCACTAGCTCTACCACCACCACTAGCTCTACTACCACCAACCACTAGCTCTACTGGATCTACCACCAATAGCTTTACTACCACCACTAGCTTTACTACCACCACTAGCTCTACTACCACCACCACTAGCTCTACCACCACCACTAGCTCTACTGGATCTACCACCAATAGCTTTACTACCACCACTAACTCTACTACCACCACTAGCTTTACTACCACCACTAGCTTTACTACCACCACTAGCTTTACTACCACCAATAGCTTTACTACCACCAATAGCTTTACTACCACCACTAGCTCTACTACCACCACTAGCTCTACTACCACCACTAGCTTTACTACCACCACTAGCTTTACTACCACCACTAGCTCTACTACCACCAACCACTAGCTCTACCACCACCACTAGCTCTACTGGATCTACAACCACTAGCTTTACTACCACTACTAGCTCTACTACCACCACTAGCTCTACCACCACCACTAGCTCTACTGGATCTACCACCACTAGCTCTACTGGACCTACCACCAATAGCTTTACTACCACCAATAGCTTTCTACCACCACTAGCTCTACTAGCTCTACCACCACCACTAGCTCTACCAGCTCTACCACCACCACTAGCTCTACCACCACCACTAGCTCTACTGTATCTACCACCACTAGCTTTACCACCACCACTAGCTCTACCAGCTCTACCACCACCACTAGCTCTACCACCACCACTAGCTCTACTGGATCTACCACCACTAGCTTTACTACCACCAATAGCTTTAATACCACCACTAGCTTTACTACCACCAATAGATTTACTACCACCACAAGCTCCACTACCACCACTAGCTCTACCACCACCACTACCTCTACTGGATCTACCACCAATAGCTGTACTACCACCACTACCTCTACTGGATCTACCACCAATAGCTGTACTACCACCACTAGCTTTACTACCACCACTAGCTTTACTACCACCACTAGCTTTACTACCACCAATAGCTTTACTACCACCACTAGCTCTACCACCACCACTAGCCCTACCACCACTAGGTCTACTACCACCACCACTAGCTCTACCACCACCACCACTAGCTCTACCACCACCACTAGCTCTACTGGATCTACCACCACTGATGGCATCTTAGTTTATTTTACTGAGTTGCTGTCACCACCACTAGCTCTTACTCCACCACCACTAGCTCTTCCTCCACCACCACTAACTCTACTGCCACAAGCTCTATGTGCTCTACCACCACCACTAGCTCTACTACCACCACTAGCTCTACTACCACCACTAGCTTTACTACCACCACTAGCTCTACTACCACCACTAGCTTTACTACCACCACTAGCTCTACTGCCACAAGTTCTATGTGCTCCACCACCACCACTAACTCTACCACCACGACTAGATTTTCCACCACTAGCTCTACTAGCTCTACCACCACTAGCTCTTCCAACATCACCACCACTAGCTCTACTAGCTCTACCACCACCACTAGCTCTACTAGCTCTACCACCACCACTAGCTCTACCCCCACCACAGGCTCTACCACCACTAGCTCTACTAGCTCTACCCCCACCACTAGCCCTACCACCACTAGCTCTACTACCACCACCACTAGCTCTACCACCACTACTAGCTCTACTGGATCTACCACCAATAGCTTTACTACCACCACTAGCTTTACTACCACCACTAGCTTTACTACCACCACTAGCTCTACTACCACCACCACTAGCTCTACCACCACCACTAGCTCTACTGGATCTACCACCAATAGCTCTACTACCACCAATAGCTTTACTACCACCAATAGCTTTACTACCAACACTAGCTTTACTACCACCACTAGCTTTACTACCACCACTAGCTCTACTACCACCACTAGCTTTACTACCACCACTAGCTTTACTAGCACCACTAGCTTTACTACCACCACTAGCTCTACTACCACCACTAGCTTTACTACCACCACTAGCTTTACTACCACTACTAGCTCTACTACCACCACCACTAGCTCTACCACCACCACTAGCTCTACTGGATCTACCATCAATAGCTTTACTACCACCACTAGCTTTACTACCACCAATAGCTTTACTACCACCAATAGCTTTACTACCACCACTAGCTCTACCACCACCACTAGCTCTACTACCACCAACCACTAGCTCTACTGGATCTACCACCAATAGCTTTACTACCACCACTAGCTTTACTACCACCACTAGCTCTACTACCACCACCACTAGCTCTACCACCACCACTAGCTCTACTGGATCTACCACCAATAGCTTTACTACCACCACTAACTCTACTACCACCACTAGCTTTACTACCACCACTAGCTTTACTACCACCAATAGCTTTACTACCACCAATAGCTTTACTACCACCAATAGCTTTACTACCACCACTAGCTGTACTACCACCACTAGCTCTACTACCACCACTAGCTTTACTACCACCACTAGCTTTACTACCACCACTAGCTCCACTACCACCAACCACTAGCTCTACCACCACCACTAGCTCTACTGGATCTACAACCACTAGCTTTACTACCACTACTAGCTCTACTACCACCACTAGCTCTACCACCACCACTAGCTCTACTGGATCTACCACCACTAGCTCTACTGGACCTACCACCAATAGCTTTACTACCACCAATAGCTTTCTACCACCACTAGCTCTACTAGCTCCACCACTAGCTCTACCAGCTCTACCACCACCACTAGCTCTACCACCACCACTAGCTCTACTGGATCTACCACCACTAGCTTTACCACCACCACTAGCTCTACCAGCTCTACCACCACCACTAGCTCTACCACCACCACTAGCTCTACTGGATCTACCACCACTAGCTTTACTACCACCAATAGCTTTACTACCACCACTAGCTTTATTTCCACCAATAGATTTACTACCAACACAAGCTCCACTACCACCACTAGCTCTACCACCACCACTACCTCTACTGGATCTACCACCAATAGCTGTACTACCACCACTAGCTTTACTACCACCATTAGCTTTACTACCACCACTAGCTTTACTACCACCAATAGCTTTACTACCACCACTAGCTCTACCACCACCACTAGCCCTACCACCACCACTAGCCCTACCACCACTAGGTCTACTACCACCACCACTAGCTCTACCACCACCACTAGCTCTACTGGATCTACCACCACTGATGGCATCTTAGTTTATTTTACTGAGTTGCTGTCACCACCACTAGCTCTTACTCCACCACCACTAGCTCTTCCTCCACCACCACTAACTCTACTGCCACAAGCTCTATGTGCTCTACCACCACCACTAGCTCTACTACCACCACCACTAGCTCTACCACCACCACTACCTCTACTGGACCTACCACCAATAGCTATACTACCACCACTAGCTTTACTACCACCACTAGCTTTACTACCACCACTAGCTTTACTACCACCACTAGCTTTACTACCACTACTAGCTTTACTACCACCACTAGCTTTACTACCACCACTAGCTTTACTACCACCACTAGCTCTGCTGGACCTACCATCACTAGCTTTACTACCACCACTAGCTCTACTGGACCTACCACCACTAGCTTTACTACCACCACTAGCTTTACTATCACCACTAGCCCTACTGGACCTACCACCACTAGCTCTACTACCACCACTAGCTTTACTACCACCACTAGCTTTACTACCACCACTAGCTTTACTACCACCACTAGCTCTACTGGACCTACCACCACTAGCTTTACTACCACCACTAGCTTTACTACCACCACTAGCTCTACTGGACCTACCACCACTAGCTTTACTACCACCACTAGCTTTACTACCACCACTAGCTCTACTACCACCACCACTAGCTTTACTACCACCACCACTAGCTTTACTACCACCACTAGCTCTACTACCACCACTAGCTTTACTACCACCACTAGCTTTACTACCACCACTAGCTCTACCACCACCACTAGCTCTACTGGATCTACCACCAATAGCTCTACTACCACCAATAGCTTTACTACCACCAATAGCTTTACTACCAACACTAGCTTTACTACCACCACTAGCTTTACTACCACCACTAGCTCTACTACCACCACTAGCTTTACTACCACCACTAGCTTTACTACCACCACTAGCTTTACTACCACCACTAGCTTTACTACCACCACTAGCTCTACTGGATCTACCACCAATAGCTTTACTACCACCACTACCTCTACTGGATCTACCGCCAATAGCTTTACTACCACCACTAGCTTTACTACCACCACTAGCTTTACTACCACCACTAGCTCTACTGGATCTACCACCACTAGCTTTACTACCACCACTAGCTCTACTGGATCTACCACCACTAGCTTTACTACCACCAATAGCTTTACTACCACCACTAGCTTTACTACCACCACTAGCTCTACTGGACCTACCACCACTAGCTTTACTACCACCACTAGCTCTACTGGATCTACCACCACTAGCTTTACTACCACCACTAGCTTTACTACCACCACTAGCTCTACTACCACCACTAGCTTTACTACCACCACTAGCTTTACTACCACCACTAGCTTTACTACCACCACTAGCTTTACTACCACCACTAGCTCTACTACCACCACTAGCTTTACTACCACCACTAGCTCTACTACCACCACTAGCTTTACTACCACCACCAAGTTCTATGCTTTACTACCACCACTAGCTCCACCACCACCACTAACTACTACCACCACTAGCTTTACTACCACCACTAGCTTTACTAGCTCTACTACCACCACTAGCTTTACTACCACCACTAGCTCTACTACCACCACTAGCTTTACTACCACCACTAGCTCTACTGCCACAAGTTCTATGTGCTCCACCACCACCACTAACTCTACCACCACGACTAGACCACCACTAGCTCTACTAGCTCTACCACCACTAGCTCTTCCACCATCACCACCACTAGCTCTACTAGCTCTACCACCACCACTAGCTCTACTAGCTCTACCATCACCACTAGCTCTACCACCACCACTAGCTCTACCCCCACCACAGGCTCTACCACCACTAGCTCTACTAGCTCTACCCCCACCACTAGCCCTACCACCACTAGCTCTACTACCACCACCACTAGCTCTACCACCACTACTAGCTCTACTGGATCTACCACCAATAGCTTTACTACCACCACTAGCTTTACTACCACCACTAGCTTTACTACCACCACTAGCTCTACTACCACCACCACTAGCTCTACCACCACCACTAGCTCTACTGGATCTACCACCAATAGCTCTACTACCACCAATAGCTTTACTACCACCAATAGCTTTACTACCAACACTAGCTTTACTACCACCACTAGCTTTACTACCACCACTAGCTCTACTACCACCACTAGCTTTACTACCACCACTAGCTTTACTACCACCACTAGCTTTACTACCACCACTATTTTTACTACCACCAATAGCTTTACTACCACCACTAGCTTTACTACCACCACTAGCTCTACTACCACCACCACTAGCTCTACCACCACCACTAGCTCTACTGGATACCACCACCACTAGCTCTACCACCACCACTAGCTCTACTGGATCTACCACCAATAGCTTTACTACCACCACTAGCTTTACTACCACCACTAGCTCTACTACCACCACTAGCTTTACTACCACCACTAGCTTTACTACCACTACTAGCTCTACTACCACCACCACAAGCTCTACCACCACCACTAGCTCTACTGGATCTACCACCAATAGCTTTACTACCACCACTAGCTTTACTACCACCAATAGCTTTACTACCACCAATAGCTTTACTACCACCAATAGGTTTACTACCACCACTAGCTCTACCACCACCACTAGCTCTACTACCACCAACCACTAGCTCTACTGGATCTACCACCAATAGCTTTACTACCACCACTAGCTTTACTACCACCACTAGCTCTACTACCACCACCACTAGCTCTACCACCACCACTAGCTCTACTGGATCTACCACCAATAGCTTTACTACCACCACTAACTCTACTACCACCACTAGCTTTACTACCACCACTAGCTTTACTACCACCACTAGCTTTACTACCACCAATAGCTTTACTACCACCACTAGCTTTACTACCACCACTAGCTCTACTACCACCACTAGCTCTACTACCACCACTAGCTTTACTACCACCACTAGCTTTACTACCACCACTAGCTCTACTACCACCAACCACTAGCTCTACCACCACCACTAGCTCTACTGGATCTACAACCACTAGCTTTACTACCACTACTAGCTCTACTACCACCACTAGCTCTACCACCACCACTAGCTCTACTGGATCTACCACCACTAGCTCTACTGGACCTACCACCAATAGCTTTACTACCACCAATAGCTTTCTACCACCACTAGCTCTACTAGCTCTACCACCACCACTAGCTCTACCAGCTCTACCACCACCACTAGCTCTACCACCACCACTAGCTCTACTGGATCTACCACCACTAGCTTTACCACCACCACTAGCTCTACCAGCTCTACCACCACCACTAGCTCTACCACCACCACTAGCTCTACTGGATCTACCACCACTAGCTTTACTACCACCACTAGCTTTACTACCACCACTAGCTTTACTACCACCACTAGCTCTACCACCACCACTAGCTCTACTGGATCTACCACCAATAGCTCTACTACCACCAATAGCTTTACTACCACCAATAGCTTTACTACCAACACTAGCTTTACTACCACCACTAGCTTCACTACCACCACTAGCTCTACTACCACCACTAGCTTTACTACCACCACTAGCTTTACTACCACCACTAGCTTTACTACCACCACTAGCTCTACTGGATCTACCACCAATAGCTTTACTACCACCACTAGCTCTACTGGATCTACCGCCAATAGCTTTACTACCACCACTAGCTTTACTACCACCACTAGCTTTACTACCACCACTAGCTCTACTGGATCTACCACCACTAGCTTTACTACCACCACTAGCTCTACTGGATCTACCACCACTAGCTTTACTACCACCAATAGCTTTACTACCACCACTAGCTTTACTACCACCACTAGCTCTACTGGACCTACCACCACTAGCTTTACTACCACCACTAGCTCTACTGGATCTACCACCACTAGCTTTACTACCACCACTAGCTTTACTACCACCACTAGCTCTACTACCACCACTAGCTTTACTACCACCACTTGCTTTACTACCACCACTAGCTTTACTACCACCACTAGCTTTACTACCACCACTAGCTCTACTACCACCACTAGCTTTACTACCACCACTAGCTCTACTACCACCACTAGCTTTACTACCACCACTAGCTCTACTGCCACAAGTTCTATGTGCTCCACCACCACCACTAACTCTACCACCACGACTAGATTTTCCACCACTAGCTCTACTAGCTCTACCACCACTAGCTCTTCCACCATCACCACCACTAGCTCTACTAGCTCTACCACCACCACTAGCTCTACTAGCTCTACCATCACCACTAGCTCTACCAGCTCTACCATCACCACTAGCTCTACCACCACCACTAGCTCTACCCCCACCACAGGCTCTACCACCACTAGCTCTACTAGCTCTACCCCCACCACTAGCCCTACCACCACTAGCTCTACCACCACTACTAGCTCTACTGGATCTACCACCAATAGCTTTACTACCACCACTAGCTTTACTACCACCACTAGCTTTACTACCACCACTAGCTCTACTACCACCACCACTAGCTCTACCACCACCACTAGCTCTACTGGATCTACCACCAATAGCTCTACTACCACCAATAGCTTTACTACCACCAATAGCTTTACTACCAACACTAGCTTTACTACCACCACTAGCTTTACTACCACCACTAGCTCTACTACCACCACTAGCTTTACTACCACCACTAGCTTTACTACCACCACTAGCTTTACTACCACCACTATTTTTACTACCACCAATAGCTTTACTACCACCACTAGCTTTACTACCACCACTAGCTCTACTACCACCACCACTAGCTCTACCACCACCACTAGCTCTACTGGATCTACAACCAATAGCTTTACTACCACCACTAGCTTTACTACCACCACTAGCTCTACTACCACCACTAGCTTTACTACCACCACTAGCTTTACTACCACTACTAGCTCTACTACCACCACCACTAGCTCTACCACCACCACTAGCTCTACTGGATCTACCACCAATAGCTTTACTACCACCACTAGCTTTACTACCACCAATAGCTTTACTACCACCAATAACTTTACTACCACCAATAGGTTTACTACCACCACTAGCTCTACCACCACCACTAGCTCTACTACCACCAACCACTAGCTCTACTGGATCTACCACCAATAGCTTTACTACCACCACTAGCTTTACTACCACCACTAGCTCTACTACCACCACCACTAGCTCTACCACCACCACTAGCTCTACTGGATCTACCACCAATAGCTTTACTACCACCACTAACTCTACTACCACCACTAGCTTTACTACCACCACTAGCTTTACTACCACCACTAGCTTTACTACCACCAATAGCTTTACTACCACCACTAGCTTTACTACCACCACTAGCTCTACTACCACCACTAGCTCTACTACCACCACTAGCTTTACTACCACCACTAGCTTTACTACCACCACTAGCTCTACTACCACCAACCACTAGCTCTACCACCACCACTAGCTCTACTGGATCTACAACCACTAGCTTTACTACCACTACTAGCTCTACTACCACCACTAGCTCTACCACCACCACTAGATCTACTGGATCTACCACCACTAGCTCTACTGGACCTACCACCAATAGCTTTACTACCACCAATAGCTTTCTACCACCACTAGCTCTACTAGCTCTACCACCACCACTAGCTCTACCAGCTCTACCACCACCACTAGCTCTACCACCACCACTAGCTCTACTGGATCTACCACCACTAGCTTTACCACCACCACTAGCTCTACCAGCTCTACCACCACCACTAGCTCTACCACCACCACTAGCTCTACTGGATCTACCACCACTAGCTTTACTACCACCAATAGCTTTAATACCACCACTAGCTTTACTACCACCAATAGATTTACTACCACCACAAGCTCCACTACCACCACTAGCTCTACCACCACCACTACCTCTACTGGATCTACCACCAATAGCTGTACTACCACCACTAGCTTTACTACCACCACTAGCTTTACTACCACCACTAGCTTTACTACCACCAATAGCTTTACTACCACCACTAGCTCTACCACCACCACTAGCCCTACCACCACTAGGTCTACTACCACCACCACTAGCTCTACCACCACCACCACTAGCTCTACCACCACCACTAGCTCTACTGGATCTACCACCACTGATGGCATCTTAGTTTATTTTACTGAGTTGCTGTCACCACCACTAGCTCTTACTCCACCACCACTAGCTCTTCCTCCACCACCACTAACTCTACTGCCACAAGCTCTATGTGCTCTACCACCACCACTAGCTCTACTACCACCACTAGCTCTACTACCACCACTAGCTTTACTACCACCACTAGCTCTACTACCACCACTAGCTTTACTACCACAACTAGCTCTACTGCCACAAGTTCTATGTGCTCCACCACCACCACTAACTCTACCACCACGACTAGATTTTCCACCACTAGCTCTACTAGCTCTACCACCACTAGCTCTTCCAACATCACCACCACTAGCTCTACTAGCTCTACCACCACCACTAGCTCTACTAGCTCTACCACCACCACTAGCTCTACCCCCACCACAGGCTCTACCACCACTAGCTCTACTAGCTCTACCCCCACCACTAGCCCTACCACCACTAGCTCTACTACCACCACCACTAGCTCTACCACCACTACTAGCTCTACTGGATCTACCACCAATAGCTTTACTACCACCACTAGCTTTACTACCACCACTAGCTTTACTACCACCACTAGCTCTACTACCACCACCACTAGCTCTACCACCACCACTAGCTCTACTGGATCTACCACCAATAGCTCTACTACCACCAATAGCTTTACTACCACCAATAGCTTTACTACCAACACTAGCTTTACTACCACCACTAGCTTTACTACCACCACTAGCTCTACTACCACCACTAGCTTTACTACCACCACTAGCTTTACTAGCACCACTAGCTTTACTACCACCACTAGCTCTACTACCACCACTAGCTTTACTACCACCACTAGCTTTACTACCACTACTAGCTCTACTACCACCACCACTAGCTCTACCACCACCACTAGCTCTACTGGATCTACCATCAATAGCTTTACTACCACCACTAGCTTTACTACCACCAATAGCTTTACTACCACCAATAGCTTTACTACCACCACTAGCTCTACCACCACCACTAGCTCTACTACCACCAACCACTAGCTCTACTGGATCTACCACCAATAGCTTTACTACCACCACTAGCTTTACTACCACCACTAGCTCTACTACCACCACCACTAGCTCTACCACCACCACTAGCTCTACTGGATCTACCACCAATAGCTTTACTACCACCACTAACTCTACTACCACCACTAGCTTTACTACCACCACTAGCTTTACTACCACCAATAGCTTTACTACCACCAATAGCTTTACTACCACCAATAGCTTTACTACCACCACTAGCTGTACTACCACCACTAGCTCTACTACCACCACTAGCTTTACTACCACCACTAGCTTTACTACCACCACTAGCTCCACTACCACCAACCACTAGCTCTACCACCACCACTAGCTCTACTGGATCTACAACCACTAGCTTTACTACCACTACTAGCTCTACTACCACCACTAGCTCTACCACCACCACTAGCTCTACTGGATCTACCACCACTAGCTCTACTGGACCTACCACCAATAGCTTTACTACCACCAATAGCTTTCTACCACCACTAGCTCTACTAGCTCCACCACTAGCTCTACCAGCTCTACCACCACCACTAGCTCTACCACCACCACTAGCTCTACTGGATCTACCACCACTAGCTTTACCACCACCACTAGCTCTACCAGCTCTACCACCACCACTAGCTCTACCACCACCACTAGCTCTACTGGATCTACCACCACTAGCTTTACTACCACCAATAGCTTTACTACCACCACTAGCTTTACTACCACCAATAGATTTACTACCACCACAAGCTCCACTACCACCACTAGCTCTACCACCACCACTACCTCTACTGGATCTACCACCAATAGCTGTACTACCACCACTAGCTTTACTACCACCATTAGCTTTACTACCACCACTAGCTTTACTACCACCACTAGCTTTACTACCACCAATAGCTTTACTACCACCACTAGCTCTACCACCACCACTAGCCCTACCACCACTAGGTCTACTACCACCACCACTAGCTCTACCACCACCACCACTAGCTCTACCACCACCACCACTCTACTGGATCTACCACCACTGATGGCATCTTAGTTTATTTTACTGAGTTGCTGTCACCACCACTAGCTCTTACTCCACCACCACTAGCTCTTCCTCCACCACCACTAACTCTACTGCCACAAGCTCTATGTGCTCTACCACCACCACTAGCTCTACTACCACCACTAGCTCTACTACCACCACCACTAGCTCTACCACCACCACTACCTCTACTGGACCTACCACCAATAGCTATACTACCACCACTAGCTTTACTACCACCACTAGCTTTACTACCACCACTAGCTTTACTACCACCACTAGCTTTACTACCACTACTAGCTTTACTACCACCACTAGCTTTACTACCACCACTAGCTTTACTACCACCACTAGCTCTGCTGGACCTACCATCACTAGCTTTACTACCACCACTAGCTCTACTGGACCTACCACCACTAGCTTTACTACCACCACTAGCTTTACTATCACCACTAGCCCTACTGGACCTACCACCACTAGCTCTACTACCACCACTAGCTTTACTACCACCACTAGCTTTACTACCACCACTAGCTTTACTACCACCACTAGCTCTACTGGACCTACCACCACTAGCTTTACTACCACCACTAGCTTTACTACCACCACTAGCTCTACTGGACCTACCACCACTAGCTTTACTACCACCACTAGCTTTACTACCACCACTAGCTCTACTACCACCACCACTAGCTTTACTACCACCACCACTAGCTTTACTACCACCACTAGCTCTACTACCACCACTAGCTTTACTACCACCACTAGCTTTACTACCACCACTAGCTCTACCACCACCACTAGCTCTACTGGATCTACCACCAATAGCTCTACTACCACCAATAGCTTTACTACCACCAATAGCTTTACTACCAACACTAGCTTTACTACCACCACTAGCTTTACTACCACCACTAGCTCTACTACCACCACTAGCTTTACTACCACCACTAGCTTTACTACCACCACTAGCTTTACTACCACCACTAGCTTTACTACCACCAATAGCTTTACTACCACCACTAGCTTTACTACCACCACTAGCTCTACTACCACCACCACTAGCTCTACCACCACCACTAGCTCTACTGGATCTACCACCAATAGCTCTACTACCACCAATAGCTTTACTACCACCAATAGCTTTACTACCAACACTAGCTTTACTACCACCACTAGCTTTACTACCACCACTAGCTCTACTACCACCACTAGCTTTGCTACCACCACTAGCTTTACTACCACCACTAGCTTTACTACCACCACTAGCTTTACTACCACCAATAGCTTTACTACCACCACTAGCTTTACTACCACCACTAGCTCTACTACCACCACCACTAGCTCTACCACCACCACTAGCTCTACTGGATCTACCACCAATAGCTTTACTACCACCACTAGCTTTACTACCACCAC
The DNA here is from genome assembly GCF_045791955.1 of Oncorhynchus clarkii lewisi. Classification (NCBI taxonomy): domain Eukaryota; kingdom Metazoa; phylum Chordata; class Actinopteri; order Salmoniformes; family Salmonidae; genus Oncorhynchus; species Oncorhynchus clarkii. Next base: position 42,141,375 of record NC_092160.1, read on the forward strand.
TAGCTTTACTACCACCACTAGCTCTACTACCACCACTAGCTCTACTACCACCACTAGCTTTACTACCACCACTAGCTCTACCACCACCACTAGCTCTACTGGATCTACCACCAATAGCTCTACTACCACCAATAGCTTTACTACCACCAATAGCTTTACTACCAACACTAGCTTTACTACCACCACTAGCTTTACTACCACCACTAGCTCTACTACCACCACTAGCTTTACTACCACCACTAGCTTTACTAGCACCACTAGCTTTACTACCACCACTAGCTCTACTACCACCACTAGCTTTACTACCACCACTAGCTTTACTACCACTACTAGCTCTACTACCACCACCACTCTACTGGATCTACCACCACTGATGGCATCTTAGTTTATTTTACTGAGTTGCTGTCACCACCACTAGCTCTTACTCCACCACCACTAGCTCTTCCTCCACCACCACTAACTCTACTGCCACAAGCTCTATGTGCTCTACCACCACCACTAGCTCTACTACCACCACTAGCTCTACTACCACCACCACTAGCTCTACCACCACCACTACCTCTACTGGACCTACCACCAATAGCTATACTACCACCACTAGCTTTACTACCACCACTAGCTTTACTACCACCACTAGCTTTACTACCACCACTAGCTTTACTACCACTACTAGCTTTACTACCACCACTAGCTTTACTACCACCACTAGCTTTACTACCACCACTAGCTCTGCTGGACCTACCATCACTAGCTTTACTACCACCACTAGCTCTACTGGACCTACCACCACTAGCTTTACTACCACCACTAGCTTTACTATCACCACTAGCCCTACTGGACCTACCACCACTAGCTCTACTACCACCACTAGCTTTACTACCACCACTAGCTTTACTACCACCACTAGCTTTACTACCACCACTAGCTCTACTGGACCTACCACCACTAGCTTTACTACCACCACTAGCTTTACTACCACCACTAGCTCTACTGGACCTACCACCACTAGCTTTACTACCACCACTAGCTTTACTACCACCACTAGCTCTACTACCACCACCACTAGCTTTACTACCACCACCACTAGCTTTACTACCACCACTAGCTCTACTACCACCACTAGCTTTACTACCACCACTAGCTTTACTACCACCACTAGCTCTACCACCACCACTAGCTCTACTGGATCTACCACCAATAGCTCTACTACCACCAATAGCTTTACTACCACCAATAGCTTTACTACCAACACTAGCTTTACTACCACCACTAGCTTTACTACCACCACTAGCTCTACTACCACCACTAGCTTTACTACCACCACTAGCTTTACTACCACCACTAGCTTTACTACCACCACTAGCTTTACTACCACCAATAGCTTTACTACCACCACTAGCTTTACTACCACCACTAGCTCTACTACCACCACCACTAGCTCTACCACCACCACTAGCTCTACTGGATCTACCACCAATAGCTCTACTACCACCAATAGCTTTACTACCACCAATAGCTTTACTACCAACACTAGCTTTACTACCACCACTAGCTTTACTACCACCACTAGCTCTACTACCACCACTAGCTTTGCTACCACCACTAGCTTTACTACCACCACTAGCTTTACTACCACCACTAGCTTTACTACCACCAATAGCTTTACTACCACCACTAGCTTTACTACCACCACTAGCTCTACTACCACCACCACTAGCTCTACCACCACCACTAGCTCTACTGGATCTACCACCAATAGCTTTACTACCACCACTAGCTTTACTACCACCACTAGCTTTACTACCACCACTAGCTCTACTACCACCACTAGCTCTACTACCACCACTAGCTTTACTACCACCACTAGCTCTACCACCACCACTAGCTCTACTGGATCTACCACCAATAGCTCTACTACCACCAATAGCTTTACTACCACCAATAGCTTTACTACCAACACTAGCTTTACTACCACCACTAGCTTTACTACCACCACTAGCTCTACTACCACCACTAGCTTTACTACCACCACTAGCTTTACTAGCACCACTAGCTTTACTACCACCACTAGCTCTACTACCACCACTAGCTTTACTACCACCACTAGCTTTACTACCACTACTAGCTCTACTACCACCACCACTAGCTCTACCACCACCACTAGCTCTACTGGATCTACCATCAATAGCTTTACTACCACCACTAGCTTTACTACCACCAATAGCTTTACTACCACCAATAGCTTTACTACCACCACTAGCTCTACCACCACCACTAGCTCTACTACCACCAACCACTAGCTCTACTGGATCTACCACCAATAGCTTTACTACCACCACTAGCTTTACTACCACCACTAGCTCTACTACCACCACCACTAGCTCTACCACCACCACTAGCTCTACTGGATCTACCACCAATAGCTTTACTACCACCACTAACTCTACTACCACCACTAGCTTTACTACCACCACTAGCTTTACTACCACCAATAGCTTTACTACCACCAATAGCTTTACTACCACCAATAGCTTTACTACCACCACTAGCTCTACTACCACCACTAGCTCTACTACCACCACTAGCTTTACTACCACCACTAGCTTTACTACCACCACTAGCTCCACTACCACCAACCACTAGCTCTACCACCACCACTAGCTCTACTGGATCTACAACCACTAGCTTTACTACCACTACTAGCTCTACTACCACCACTAGCTCTACCACCACCACTAGCTCTACTGGATCTACCACCACTAGCTCTACTGGACCTACCACCAATAGCTTTACTACCACCAATAGCTTTCTACCACCACTAGCTCTACTAGCTCCACCACTAGCTCTACCAGCTCTACCACCACCACTAGCTCTACCACCACCACTAGCTCTACTGGATCTACCACCACTAGCTTTACCACCACCACTAGCTCTACCAGCTCTACCACCACCACTAGCTCTACCACCACCACTAGCTCTACTGGATCTACCACCACTAGCTTTACTACCACCAATAGCTTTACTACCACCACTAGCTTTACTACCACCAATAGATTTACTACCACCACAAGCTCCACTACCACCACTAGCTCTACCACCACCACTACCTCTACTGGATCTACCACCAATAGCTGTACTACCACCACTAGCTTTACTACCACCATTAGCTTTACTACCACCACTAGCTTTACTACCACCACTAGCTTTACTACCACCAATAGCTTTACTACCACCACTAGCTCTACCACCACCACTAGCCCTACCACCACTAGGTCTACTACCACCACCACTAGCTCTACCACCACCACCACTAGCTCTACCACCACCACTAGCTCTACTGGATCTACCACCACTGATGGCATCTTAGTTTATTTTACTGAGTTGCTGTCACCACCACTAGCTCTTACTCCACCACCACTAGCTCTTCCTCCACCACCACTAACTCTACTGCCACAAGCTCTATGTGCTCTACCACCACCACTAGCTCTACTACCACCACTAGCTCTACTACCACCACCACTAGCTCTACCACCACTACCTCTACTGGACCTACCACCAATAGCTATACTACCACCACTAGCTTTACTACCACCACTAGCTTTACTACCACCACTAGCTTTACTACCACCACTAGCTTTACTACCACTACTAGCTTTACTACCACCACTAGCTTTACTACCACCACTAGCTTTACTACCACCACTAGCTCTGCTGGACCTACCATCACTAGCTTTACTACCACCACTAGCTCTACTGGACCTACCACCACTAGCTTTACTACCACCACTAGCTTTACTATCACCACTAGCCCTACTGGACCTACCACCACTAGCTTTACTACCACCACTAGCTTTACTACCACCACTAGCTTTACTACCACCACTAGCTCTACTGGACCTACCACCACTAGCTTTACTACCACCACTAGCTTTACTACCACCACCAGCTCTACTGGACCTACCACCACTAGCTTTACTACCACCACTAGCTTTACTACCACCACTAGCTCTACTACCACCACCACTAGCTTTACTACCACCACCACTAGCTTTACTACCACCACTAGCTCTACTACCACCACTAGCTTTACTACCACCACTAGCTTTACTACCACCACTAGCTCTACCACCACCACTAGCTCTACTGGATCTACCACCAATAGCTCTACTACCACCAATAGCTTTACTACCACCAATAGCTTTACTACCAACACTAGCTTTACTACCACCACTAGCTTTACTACCACCACTAGCTCTACTACCACCACTAGCTTTACTACCACCACTAGCTTTACTACCACCACTAGCTTTACTACCACCACTAGCTTTACTACCACCAATAGCTTTACTACCACCACTAGCTTTACTACCACCACTAGCTCTACTACCACCACCACTAGCTCTACCACCACCACTAGCTCTACTGGATCTACCACCAATAGCTCTACTACCACCAATAGCTTTACTACCACCAATAGCTTTACTACCAACACTAGCTTTACTACCACCACTAGCTTTACTACCACCACTAGCTCTACTACCACCACTAGCTTTACTACCACCACTAGCTTTACTACCACCACTAGCTTTACTACCACCACTAGCTCTACTACCACCAATAGCTTTACTACCACCACTAGCTTTACTACCACCACTAGCTCTACTACCACCACCACTAGCTCTACCACCACCACTAGCTCTACTGGATCTACCACCAATAGCTTTACTACCACCACTAGCTTTACTACCACCACTAGCTTTACTACCACCACTAGCTCTACTACCACCACTAGCTCTACTACCACCACTAGCTCTACTACCACCACTAGCTTTACTACCACTACTAGCTCTACTACCACCACCACTAGCTCTACCACCACCACTAGCTCTACTGGATCTACCATCAATAGCTTTACTACCACCACTAGCTTTACTACCACCAATAGCTTTACTACCACCAATAGCTTTACTACCACCACTAGCTCTACCACCACCACTAGCTCTACTACCACCAACCACTAGCTCTACTGGATCTACCACCAATAGCTTTACTACCACCACTAGCTTTACTACCACCACTAGCTCTACTACCACCACCACTAGCTCTACCACCACCACTAGCTCTACTGGATCTACCACCAATAGCTTTACTACCACCACTAACTCTACTACCACCACTAGCTTTACTACCACCACTAGCTTTACTACCACCACTAGCTTTACTACCACCAATAGCTTTACTACCACCAATAGCTTTACTACCACCAATAGCTGTACTACCACCACTAGCTCTACTACCACCACTAGCTTTACTACCACCACTAGCTTTACTACCACCACTAGCTCTACTACCACCAACCACTAGCTCTACCACCACCACTAGCTCTACTGGATCTACAACCACTAGCTTTACTACCACTACTAGCTCTACTACCACCACTAGCTCTACCACCACCACTAGCTCTACTGGATCTACCACCACTAGCTCTACTGGACCTACCACCAATAGCTTTACTACCACCAATAGCTTTCTACCACCACTAGCTCTACTAGCTCTACCACCACCACTAGCTCTACCAGCTCTACCACCACCACTAGCTCTACCACCACCACTAGCTCTACTGGATCTACCACCACTAGCTTTACCACCACCACTAGCTCTACCAGCTCTACCACCACCACTAGCTCTACCACCACCACTAGCTCTACTGGATCTACCACCACTAGCTTTACTACCACCAATAGCTTTACTACCACCACTAGCTTTACCAGCACCAATAGATTTACTACCACCACAAGCTCCACTACCACCACTAGCTCTACCACCACCACTACCTCTACTGGATCTACCACCAATAGCTGTACTACCACCACTAGCTTTACCACCACCATTAGCTTTACTACCACCACTAGCTTTACTACCACCAATAGCTTTACTACCACCACTAGCTCTACCACCACCACTAGCCCTACCACCACTAGGTCTACTACCACCACCACTAGCTCTACCACCACCACCACTAGCTCTACCACCACCACTAGCTCTACTGGATCTACCACCACTGATGGCATCTTAGTTTATTTTACTGAGTTGCTGTCACCACCACTAGCTCTTACTCCACCACCACTAGCTCTTCCTCCACCACCACTAACTCTACTGCCACAAGGTCTATGTGCTCTACCACCACCACTAGCTCTACTACCACCACTAGCTCTACTACCACCACCACTAGCTCTACCACCACCACTACCTCTACTGGACCTACCACCAATAGCTATACTACCACCACTAGCTTTACTACCACCACTAGCTTTACTACCACCACTAGCTTTACTACCACCACTAGCTTTACTACCACTACTAGCTTTACTACCACCACTAGCTTTACTACCACCACTAGCTTTACTACCACCACTAGCTCTGCTGGACCTACCATCACTAGCTTTACTACCACCACTAGCTTTACTACCACCACTAGCTCTACTGGACCTACCACCACTAGCTTTACTACCACCACTAGCTTTACTATCACCACTAGCCCTACTGGACCTACCACCACTAGCTCTACTACCACCACTAGCTTTACTACCACCACTAGCTTTACTACCACCACTAGCTTTACTACCACCACTAGCTCTACTGGACCTACCACCACTAGCTTTACTACCACCACTAGCTTTACTACCACCACTAGCTCTACTGGACCTACCACCACTAGCTTTACTACCACCACTAGCTTTACTACCACCACTAGCTCTACTACCACCACCACTAGCTTTACTACCACCACCACTAGCTTTACTACCACCACTAGCTCTACTACCACCACTAGCTTTACTACCACCACTAGCTCTACCACCACCACTACCTCTACTGGATCTACCACCAATAGCTGTACTACCACCACTAGCTTTACTACCACCACTAGCTTTACTACCACCACTAGCTTTACTACCACCAATAGCTTTACTACCACCACTAGCTCTACCACCACCACTAGCCCTACCACCACTAGGTCTACTACCACCACCACTAGCTCTACCACCACCACCACTAGCTCTACCACCACCACTAGCTCTACTGGATCTACCACCACTGATGGCATCTTAGTTTATTTTACTGAGTTGCTGTCACCACCACTAGCTCTTACTCCACCACCACTAGCTCTTCCTCCACCACCACTAACTCTACTGCCACAAGCTCTATGTGCTCTACCACCACCACTAGCTCTACTACCACCACCACTAGCTCTACCACCACCACTACCTCTACTGGACCTACCACCAATAGCTATACTACCACCACTAGCTTTACTACCACCACTAGCTTTACTACCACCACTAGCTTTACTACCACCACTAGCTTTACTACCACTACTAGCTTTACTACCACCACTAGCTTTACTACCACCACTAGCTCTGCTGGACCTACCACCACTAGCTTTACTACCACCACTAGCTTTACTACCACCACTAGCTCTACTGGACCTACCACCACTAGCTTTACTACCACCACTAACTTTACTACCACCAATAGCTTTACTACCACCACTATCTCTACTACCACCACTAGCTTTACTACCACCAATAGCTGTACTACCACCACTAGCTTTACTACCACCACTAGCTCTACTGGACCTACCACCACTAGCTTTACTACCACCACTAGCTTTACTACCACCACTAACTTTACTACCACCAATAGCTTTACTACCACCACTATCTCTACTACCACCACTAGCTTTACTACCACCAATAGCTGTACTACCACCACTAGCTTTACTACCACCACTAGCCCTACTGGACCTACCACCACTAGCTCTACTACCACCACTAGCTTTACTACCACCACTAGCTTTACTACCACCACTAGCTTTACTACCACCACTAGCTCTACTGGACCTACCACCACTAGCTTTACTACCACCACTAGCCCTACCACCACTAGGTCTACTACCACCACCACTAGCTCTACCACCACCACCACTAGCTCTACCACCACCACTAGCTCTACTGGATCTACCACCACTGATGGCATCTTAGTTTATTTTACTGAGTTGCTGTCACCACCACTAGCTCTTACTCCACCACCACTAGCTCTTCCTCCACCACCACTAACTCTACTGCCACAAGCTCTATGTGCTCTACCACCACCACTAGCTCTACTACCACCACTAGCTCTACTACCACCACCACTAGCTCTACCACCACCACTACCTCTACTGGACCTACCACCAATAGCTATACTACCACCACTAGCTTTACTACCACCACTAGCTTTACTACCACCACTAGCTTTACTACCACTACTAGCTTTACTACCACCACTAGCTTTACTACCACCACTAGCTTTACTACCACCACTAGCTCTGCTGGACCTACCATCACTAGCTTTACTACCACCACTAGCTTTACTACCACCACTAGCTCTACTGGACCTACCACCACTAGCTTTACTACCACCACTAGCTTTACTATCACCACTAGCCCTACTGGACCTACCACCACTAGCTCTACTACCACCACTAGCTTTACTACCACCACTAGCTTTACTACCACCACTAGCTTTACTACCACCACTAGCTCTACTGGACCTACCACCACTAGCTTTACTACCACCACTAGCTTTACTACCACCACTAGCTCTACTGGACCTACCACCACTAGCTTTACTACCACCACTAGCTTTACTACCACCACTAGCTCTACTACCACCACCACTAGCTTTACTACCACCACCACTAGCTTTACTACCGCCACTAGCTCTACTACCACCACTAGCTTTACTACCACCACTAGCTTTACTACCACCAATAGCTTTACTACCACCACTAGCTTTACTACCACCACTAGCTTTACTACCACCACTAGCTTTACTACCACCACGAGCTTTACTACCACCACTGGCTTTACTACCACCACTGGCTTTACTACCACCACTAGCTTTACTACCACCACTAGCTTTACTACCACCACTAGCTCTACTGGACCTACCACCACTAGCTTTACTACCACCACTAGCTCTACTGGACCTACCACCACTAGCTCTACTACCACCACTAGCTTTACTACCACCACTAGCTTTACTACCACCACTAGCTTTACTACCACCACTAGCTCTACTGGACCTACCACCACTAGCTTTACTACCACCACTAGCTCTACTGGACCTACCACCACTAGCTTTACTACCACCACTAGCTCTACTACTACCACCACTAGCTCTACTACCACCACCACTAGCTTTACTACCACCACTAGCTTTACTACCACCACTAGCTTTACTACCACCACTAGCTTTACTACCACCACTAGCTTTACTACCACCACTAGCTTTACTACCACCACTAGCTCTACTACCACCAATAGCTGTACTACCACCACTAGCTTTACTACCACCAATAGCTTTACTACAACCACTAGCTCTACTACCACCACTAGCTTTACTACCACCACTAGCTTTACTACCACCACTAGCTTTACTACCACCACTAGCTTTACTACCACCACTAGCTTTACTACCACCACTAGCTTTACTACCACCACTAGCTCTACTACTACCACCACTAGCTCTACTACCACCACCACTAGCTCTACCACCACCACTAGCTCTACTGGATCTACCACCAATAGCTTTACTACCACCACTAGCTCTACTACCACCACTAGCTTTACTACCACCACTAGCTTTACTACCACCAATAGCTTTACTACCACCACTAGCTTTACTACCACCAATAGATTTACTACCACCACAAGCTCTACTACCACCACTAGCTCTACCACCACCACTACCTCTACTGGATCTACCACCAATAGCTGTACTACCACCACTAGCTTTACTACCACCACTAGCTTTATTACCACCACTAGCTTTACTACCACCAATAGCTTTACTACCACCACTAGCTCTACCACCACCACTAGCCCTACCACCACTAGGTCTACTACCACCACCACTAGCTCTACCACCACCACCACTAGCTCTACCACCACCACTAGCTCTACTGGACCTACCACCAATAGCTTTACTACCACCACTAGCTTTACTACCACCAATAGATTTACTACCACCACAAGCTCTACTACCACCACTAGCTCTACCACCACCACTACCTCTACTGGATCTACCACCAATAGCTGTACTACCACCACTAGCTTTACTACCACCACTAGCTTTATTACCACCACTAGCTTTACTACCACCAATAGCTTTACTACCACCACTAGCTCTACCACCACCACTAGCCCTACCACCACTAGGTCTACTACCACCACCACTAGCTCTACCACCACCACCACTAGCTCTACCACCACCACTAGCTCTACCCCCACCACAGGCTCTACCACCACTAGCTCTACTAGCTCTACCCCCACCACTAGCCCTACCACCACTAGCTCTACTACCACCACCACTAGCTCTACCACCACTACTAGCTCTACTGGATCTACCACCAATAGCTTTACTACCACCACTAGCTTTACTACCACCACTAGCTTTACTACCACCACTAGCTCTACTACCACCACCACTAGCTCTACCACCACCACTAGCTCTACTGGATCTACCACCAATAGCTCTACTACCACCAATAGCTTTACTACCACCAATAGCTTTACTACCACCACTAGCTCTACTACCACCACTAGCTTTACTACCACCACTAGCTTTACTACCACCACTAGCTTTACTACCACCACTAGCTTTACTACCACCAATAGCTTTACTACCACCACTAGCTTTACTACCACCACTAGCTCTACTACCACCACCACTAGCTCTACCACCACCACTAGCTCTACTGGATCTACCACCAATAGCTTTACTACCACCACTAGCTTTACTACCACCACTAGCTTTACTACCACCACTAGCTCTACTACCACCACTAGCTTTACTACCACCACTAGCTTTACTACCACTACTAGCTCTACTACCACCACCACTAGCTCTACCACCACCACTAGCTCTACTGGATCTACCACCAATAGCTTTACTACCACCACTAGCTTTACTACCACCAATAGCTTTACTACCACCAATAGGTTTACTACCACCACTAGCTCTACCACCACCACTAGCTCTACTACCACCAACCACTAGCTCTACTGGATCTACCACCAATAGCTTTACTACCACCACTAGCTTTACTACCACCACTAGCTCTACTACCACCACCACTAGCTCTACCACCACCACTAGCTCTACTGGATCTACCACCAATAGCTTTACTACCACCACTAACTCTACTACCACCACTAGCTTTACTACCACCACTAGCTTTACTACCACCACTAGCTTTACTACCACCAATAGCTTTACTACCACCAATAGCTTTACTACCACCACTAGCTTTACTACCACCACTAGCTCTACTACCACCACTAGCTTTACTACCACCACTAGCTTTACTACCACCACTAGCTCTACTACCACCAACCACTAGCTCTACCACCACCACTAGCTCTACTGGATCTACAACCACTAGCTTTACTACCACTACTAGCTCTACTACCACCACTAGCTCTACCACCACCACTAGCTCTACTGGATCTACCACCACTAGCTCTACTGGACCTACCACCAATAGCTTTACTAACACCAATAGCTTTCTACCACCACTAGCTCTACTAGCTCTACCACCACCACTAGCTCTACCAGCTCTACCACCACCAATTGCTCTACCACCACCACTAGCTCTACTGGATCTACCACCACTAGCTTTACCACCACCACTAGCTCTACCAGCTCTACCACCACCACTAGCTCTACCACCACCACTAGCTCTACTGGATCTACCACCACTAGCTTTACTACCACCAATAGCTTTAATACCACCACTAGCTTTACTACCACCAATAGATTTACTACCACCACAAGCTCCACTACCACCACTAGCTCTACCACCACCACTACCTCTACTGGATCTACCACCACTAGCTGTACTACCACCACTAGCTTTACTACCACCACTAGCTTTACTACCACCACTAGCTTTACTACCACCACTAGCTTTACTACCACCACTAGCTCTACCACCACCACTAGCCCTACCACCACTAGGTCTACTACCACCACCACTAGCTCTACCACCACCACCACTAGCTCTACCACCACCACTAGCTCTACTGGATCTACCACCACTGATGGCATCTTAGTTTATTTTGCTGAGTTGCTGTCACCACCACTAGCTCTTACTCCACCACCACTAGCTCTTCCTCCACCACCACTAACTCTACTGCCACAAGCTCTATGTGCTCTACCACCACCACTAGCTCTACTACCACCACCACTAGCTCTACCACCACCACTACCTCTACTGGACCTACCACCAATAGCTATACTACCACCACTAGCTTTACTACCACCACTAGCTTTACTACCACCACTAGCTTTACTACCACCACTAGCTTTACTACCACTACTAGCTTTACTACCACCACTAGCTTTACTACCACCACTAGCTTTACTACCACCACTAGCTCTGCTGGACCTACCACCACTAGCTTTACTACCACCACTAGCTTTACTACCACCACTAGCTCTACTGGACCTACCACCACTAGCTTTACTACCACCACTAGCTTTACTACCACCACTAACTTTACTACCACCAATAGCTTTACTATCACCACTATCTCTACTACCACCACTAGCTTTACTACCACCAATAGCTGTACTACCACCACTAGCTTTACTACCACCACTAGCTCTACTGGACCTACCACCACTAGCTTTACTACCACCACTAGCTTTACTACCACCACTAACTTTACTACCACCAATAGCTTTACTACCACCACTATCTCTACTACCACCACTAGCTTTACTACCACCAATAGCTGTACTACCACCACTAGCTTTACTACCACCACTAGCCCTACTGGACCTACCACCACTAGCTCTACTACCACCACTAGCTTTACTACCACCACTAGCTTTACTACCACCACTAGCTTTACTACCACCACTAGCTCTACTGGACCTACCACCACTAGCTTTACTACCACCACTAGCCCTACCACCACTAGGTCTACTACCACCACCACTAGCTCTACCACCACCACCACTAGCTCTACCACCACCACTAGCTCTACTGGATCTACCACCACTGATGGCATCTTAGTTTATTTTACTGAGTTGCTGTCACCACCACTAGCTCTTACTCCACCACCACTAGCTCTTCCTCCACCACCACTAACTCTACTGCCACAAGCTCTATGTGCTCTACCACCACCACTAGCTCTACTACCACCACTAGCTCTACTACCACCACCACTAGCTCTACCACCACCACTACCTCTACTGGACCTACCACCAATAGCTATACTACCACCACTAGCTTTACTACCACCACTAGCTTTACTACCACCACTAGCTTTACTACCACTACTAGCTTTACTACCACCACTAGCTTTACTACCACCACTAGCTTTACTACCACCACTAGCTCTGCTGGACCTACCATCACTAGCTTTACTACCACCACTAGCTTTACTACCACCACTAGCTCTACTGGACCTACCACCACTAGCTTTACTACCACCACTAGCTTTACTATCACCACTAGCCCTACTGGACCTACCACCACTAGCTCTACTACCACCACTAGCTTTACTACCACCACTAGCTTTACTACCACCACTAGCTTTACTACCACCACTAGCTCTACTGGACCTACCACCACTAGCTTTACTACCACCACTAGCTTTACTACCACCACTAGCTCTACTGGACCTACCACCACTAGCTTTACTACCACCACTAGCTTTACTACCACCACTAGCTCTACTACCACCACCACTAGCTTTACTACCACCACCACTAGCTTTACTACCGCCACTAGCTCTACTACCACCACTAGCTTTACTACCACCACTAGCTTTACTACCACCAATAGCTTTACTACCACCAATAGCTTTACTACCACCACTAGCTTTACTACCACCACTAGCTTTACTACCACCACGAGCTTTACTACCACCACTGGCTTTACTACCACCACTGGCTTTACTACCACCACTAGCTTTACTACCACCACTAGCTTTACTACCACCACTAGCTCTACTGGACCTACCACCACTAGCTTTACTACCACCACTAGCTCTACTGGACCTACCACCACTAGCTTTACTACCACCACTAGCTTTACTACCACCACTAGCTTTACTACCACTACTAGCTCTACTACCACCACCACTAGCTCTACCACCACCACTAGCTCTACTGGATCTACCACCAATAGCTTTACTACCACCACTAGCTTTACTACCACCAATAGCTTTACTACCACCAATAGCTTTACTACCACCAATAGGTTTACTACCACCACTAGCTCTACCACCACCACTAGCTCTACCACCACCACTAGCTCTACTACCACCAACCACTAGCTCTACTGGATCTACCACCAATAGCTTTACTACCACCACTAGCTTTACTACCACCACTAGCTCTACTACCACCACCACTAGCTCTACCACCACCACTAGCTCTACTGGATCTACCACCAATAGCTTTACTACAGCCACTAACTCTACTACCACCACTAGCTTTACTACCACCACTAGCTTTACTACCACCACTAGCTTTACTACCCCCAATAGCTTTACTACCACCAATAGCTTTACTACCACCACTAGCTCTACTACCACCACTAGCTTTACTACCACCACTAGCTTTACTACCACCACTAGCTCTACTACCACCAACCACTAGTTCTACCACCACCACCAGCTCTACTGGATCTACAACCACTAGCTTTACTACCACTACTAGCTCTACTACCACCATTAGCTCTACCACCACCACTAGCTCTACTGGATCTACCACCACTAGCTCTACTGGACCTACCACCAATAGCTTTACTACCACCAATAGCTTTCTACCACCACTAGCTCTACTAGCTCTACCACCACCACTAGCTCTACCAGCTCTACCACCACCACTAGCTCTACCACCACCACTAGCTCTACTGGATCTACCACCACTAGCTTTACCACCACCACTAGCTCTACCTGCTCTACCACCACCACTAGCTCTACCACCACCACTAGCTCTACTGGATCTACCACCACTAGCTTTACTACCACCAATAGCTTTACTACCACCACTAGCTTTACTACCACCAATAGATTTACTACCACCACAAGCTCCACTACCACCAGTAGCTCTACCACCACCACTACCTCTACTGGATCTACCACCAATAGCTGTACTACCACCACTAGCTTTACTACCACCACTAGCTTTACTACCACCACTAGCTTTACTACCACCAATAGCTTTACTACCACCACTAGCTCTACCACCACCACTAGCCCTACCACCACTAGGTCTACTACCACCACCACTAGCTCTACCACCACCACCACTAGCTCTACCACCACCACTAGCTCTACTGGATCTACCACCACTGATGGCATCTTAGTTTATTTTACTGAGTTGCTGTCACCACCACTAGCTCTTACTCCACCACCACTAGCTCTTCCTCCACCACCACTAACTCTACTGCCACAAGCTCTATGTGCTCTACCACCACCACTAGCTCTACTACCACCACCACTAGCTCTACCACCACCACTACCTCTACTGGACCTACCACCAATAGCTATACTACCACCACTAGCTTTACTACCACCACTAGCTTTACTACCACCACTAGCTTTACTACCACCACTAGCTTTACTACCACTACTAGCTTTACTACCACCACTAGCTTTACTACCACCACTAGCTTTACTACCACCACTAGCTCTGCTGGACCTACCACCACTAGCTTTACTACCACCACTAGCTTTACTACCACCACTAGCTCTACTGGACCTACCACCACTAGCTTTACTACCACCACTAGCTTTACTACCACCACTAACTTTACTACCACCAATAGCTTTACTACCACCACTATCTCTACTACCACCACTAGCTTTACTACCACCAATAGCTGTACTACCACCACTAGCTTTACTACCACCACTAGCTCTACTGGACCTACCACCACTAGCTTTACTACCACCACTAGCTTTACTACCACCACTAACTTTACTACCACCAATAGCTTTACTACCACCACTATCTCTACTACCACCACTAGCTTTACTACCACCAATAGCTGTACTACCACCACTAGCTTTACTACCACCACTAGCCCTACTGGACCTACCACCACTAGCTCTACTTCACCACTAGCTTTACTACCACCACTAGCTTTACTACCACCACTAGCTTTACTACCACCACTAGCTCTACTGGACCTACCACCACTAGCTTTACTACCACCACTAGCCCTACCACCACTAGGTCTACTACCACCACCACTAGCTCTACCACCACCACCACTAGCTCTACCACCACCACTAGCTCTACTGTATCTACCACCACTGATGGCATCTTAGTTTATTTTACTGAGTTGCTGTCACCACCACTAGCTCTTACTCCACCACCACTAGCTCTTCCTCCACCACCACTAACTCTACTGCCACAAGCTCTATGTGCTCTACCACCACCACTAGCTCTACTACCACCACTAGCTCTACTACCACCACCACTAGCTCTACCACCACCACTACCTCTACTGGACCTACCACCAATAGCTATACTACCACCACTAGCTTTACTACCACCACTAGCTTTACTACCACCACTAGCTTTACTACCACTACTAGCTTTACTACCACCACTAGCTTTACTACCACCACTAGCTTTACTACCACCACTAGCTCTGCTGGACCTACCATCACTAGCTTTACTACCACCACTAGCTTTACTACCACCACTAGCTCTACTGGACCTACCACCACTAGCTTTACTACCACCACTAGCTTTACTATCACCACTAGCCCTACTGGACCTACCACCACTAGCTCTACTACCACCACTAGCTTTACTACCACCACTAGCTTTACTACCACCACTAGCTTTACTACCACCACTAGCTCTACTGGACCTACCACCACTAGCTTTACTACCACCACTAGCTTTACTACCACCACTAGCTCTACTGGACCTACCACCACTAGCTTTACTACCACCACTAGCTCTACTACCACCACCACTAGCTTTACTACCACCACCACTAGCTTTACTACCGCCACTAGCTCTACTACCACCACTAGCTTTACTACCACCACTAGCTTTACTACCACCAATAGCTTTACTACCACCACTAGCTTTACTACCACCACTAGCTTTACTACCACCACTAGCTTTACTACCACCACGAGCTTTACTACCACCACTGGCTTTACTACCACCACTGGCTTTACTACCACCACTAGCTTTACTACCACCACTAGCTTTACTACCACCACTAGCTCTACTGGACCTACCACCACTAGCTTTACTACCACCACTAGCTCTACTGGACCTACCACCACTAGCTCTACTACCACCACTAGCTTTACTACCACCACTAGCTTTACTACCACCACTAGCTTTACTACCACCACTAGCTCTACTGGACCTACCACCACTAGCTTTACTACCACCACTAGCTCTACTGGACCTACCACCACTAGCTTTACTACCACCACTAGCTCTACTACTACCACCACTAGCTCTACTACCACCACCACTAGCTTTACTACCACCACTAGCTTTACTACCACCACTAGCTTTACTACCACCACTAGCTTTACTACCACCACTAGCTTTACTACCACCACTAGCTTTACTACCACCACTAGCTCTACTACCACCAATAGCTGTACTACCACCACTAGCTTTACTACCACCAATAGCTTTACTACAACCACTAGCTCTACTACCACCACTAGCTTTACTACCACCACTAGCTTTACTACCACCACTAGCTTTACTACCACCACTAGCTTTACTACCACCACTAGCTTTACTACCACCACTAGCTTTACTACCACCACTAGCTCTACTACTACCACCACTAGCTCTACTACCACCACCACTAGCTCTACCACCACCACTAGCTCTACTGGATCTACCACCAATAGCTTTACTACCACCACTAGCTCTACTACCACCACTAGCTTTACTACCACCACTAGCTTTACTACCACCAATAGCTTTACTACCACCACTAGCTTTACTACCACCAATAGATTTACTACCACCACAAGCTCTACTACCACCACTAGCTCTACCACCACCACTACCTCTACTGGATCTACCACCAATAGCTGTACTACCACCACTAGCTTTACTACCACCACTAGCTTTATTACCACCACTAGCTTTACTACCACCAATAGCTTTACTACCACCACTAGCTCTACCACCACCACTAGCCCTACCACCACTAGGTCTACTACCACCACCACTAGCTCTACCACCACCACCACTAGCTCTACCACCACCACTAGCTCTACTGGACCTACCACCAATAGCTTTACTACCACCACTAGCTTTACTACCACCAATAGATTTACTACCACCACAAGCTCTACTACCACCACTAGCTCTACCACCACCACTACCTCTACTGGATCTACCACCAATAGCTGTACTACCACCACTAGCTTTACTACCACCACTAGCTTTATTACCACCACTAGCTTTACTACCACCAATAGCTTTACTACCACCACTAGCTCTACCACCACCACTAGCCCTACCACCACTAGGTCTACTACCACCACCACTAGCTCTACCACCACCACCACTAGCTCTACCACCACCACTAGCTCTACCCCCACCACAGGCTCTACCACCACTAGCTCTACTAGCTCTACCCCCACCACTAGCCCTACCACCACTAGCTCTACTACCACCACCACTAGCTCTACCACCACTACTAGCTCTACTGGATCTACCACCAATAGCTTTACTACCACCACTAGCTTTACTACCACCACTAGCTTTACTACCACCACTAGCTCTACTACCACCACCACTAGCTCTACCACCACCACTAGCTCTACTGGATCTACCACCAATAGCTCTACTACCACCAATAGCTTTACTACCACCAATAGCTTTACTACCACCACTAGCTCTACTACCACCACTAGCTTTACTACCACCACTAGCTTTACTACCACCACTAGCTTTACTACCACCACTAGCTTTACTACCACCAATAGCTTTACTACCACCACTAGCTTTACTACCACCACTAGCTCTACTACCACCACCACTAGCTCTACCACCACCACTAGCTCTACTGGATCTACCACCAATAGCTTTACTACCACCACTAGCTTTACTACCACCACTAGCTTTACTACCACCACTAGCTCTACTACCACCACTAGCTTTACTACCACCACTAGCTTTACTACCACTACTAGCTCTACTACCACCACCACTAGCTCTACCACCACCACTAGCTCTACTGGATCTACCACCAATAGCTTTACTACCACCACTAGCTTTACTACCACCAATAGCTTTACTACCACCAATAGGTTTACTACCACCACTAGCTCTACCACCACCACTAGCTCTACTACCACCAACCACTAGCTCTACTGGATCTACCACCAATAGCTTTACTACCACCACTAGCTTTACTACCACCACTAGCTCTACTACCACCACCACTAGCTCTACCACCACCACTAGCTCTACTGGATCTACCACCAATAGCTTTACTACCACCACTAACTCTACTACCACCACTAGCTTTACTACCACCACTAGCTTTACTACCACCACTAGCTTTACTACCACCAATAGCTTTACTACCACCAATAGCTTTACTACCACCACTAGCTTTACTACCACCACTAGCTCTACTACCACCACTAGCTTTACTACCACCACTAGCTTTACTACCACCACTAGCTCTACTACCACCAACCACTAGCTCTACCACCACCACTAGCTCTACTGGATCTACAACCACTAGCTTTACTACCACTACTAGCTCTACTACCACCACTAGCTCTACCACCACCACTAGCTCTACTGGATCTACCACCACTAGCTCTACTGGACCTACCACCAATAGCTTTACTAACACCAATAGCTTTCTACCACCACTAGCTCTACTAGCTCTACCACCACCACTAGCTCTACCAGCTCTACCACCACCAATTGCTCTACCACCACCACTAGCTCTACTGGATCTACCACCACTAGCTTTACCACCACCACTAGCTCTACCAGCTCTACCACCACCACTAGCTCTACCACCACCACTAGCTCTACTGGATCTACCACCACTAGCTTTACTACCACCAATAGCTTTAATACCACCACTAGCTTTACTACCACCAATAGATTTACTACCACCACAAGCTCCACTACCACCACTAGCTCTACCACCACCACTACCTCTACTGGATCTACCACCACTAGCTGTACTACCACCACTAGCTTTACTACCACCACTAGCTTTACTACCACCACTAGCTTTACTACCACCACTAGCTTTACTACCACCACTAGCTCTACCACCACCACTAGCCCTACCACCACTAGGTCTACTACCACCACCACTAGCTCTACCACCACCACCACTAGCTCTACCACCACCACTAGCTCTACTGGATCTACCACCACTGATGGCATCTTAGTTTATTTTGCTGAGTTGCTGTCACCACCACTAGCTCTTACTCCACCACCACTAGCTCTTCCTCCACCACCACTAACTCTACTGCCACAAGCTCTATGTGCTCTACCACCACCACTAGCTCTACTACCACCACTAGCTCTACTACCACCACTAGCTTTACTACCACCACTAGCTCTACTACCACCACTAGCTTTACTACCACCACTAGCTCTACTGCCACAAGTTCTATGTGCTCCACCACCACCACTAACTCTACCACCACGACTAGATTTTCCACCACTAGCTCTACTAGCTCTACCACCACTAGCTCTTCCAACATCACCACCACTAGCTCTACTAGCTCTACCACCACCACTAGCTCTACTAGCTCTACCATCACCACTAGCTCTACCACCACCACAGGCTCTACCACCACTAGCTCTACTAGCTCTACCCCCACCACTAGCCCTACCACCACTAGCTCTACTACCACCACCACTAGCTCTACCACCACTACTAGCTCTACTGGATCTACCACCAATAGCTTTACTACCACCACTAGCTTTACTACCACCACTAGCTTTACTACCACCACTAGCTCTACTACCACCACCACTAGCTCTACCACCACCACTAGCTCTACTGGATCTACCACCAATAGCTCTACTACCACCAATAGCTTTACTACCACCAATAGCTTTACTACCAACACTAGCTTTACTACCACCACTAGCTTTACTACCACCACTAGCTCTACTACCACCACTAGCTTTACTACCACCACTAGCTCTACTACCACCACTAGCTTTACTACCACCACTAGCTCTACTGCCACAAGTTCTATGTGCTCCACCACCACCACTAACTCTACCACCACGACTAGATTTTCCACCACTAGCTCTACTAGCTCTACCACCACTAGCTCTTCCAACATCACCACCACTAGCTCTACTAGCTCTACCACCACCACTAGCTCTACTAGCTCTACCATCACCACTAGCTCTACCACCACCACTAGCTCTACCCCCACCACAGGCTCTACCACCACTAGCTCTACTAGCTCTACCCCCACCACTAGCCCTACCACCACTAGCTCTACTACCACCACCACTAGCTCTACCACCACTACTAGCTCTACTGGATCTACCACCAATAGCTTTACTACCACCACTAGCTTTACTACCACCACTAGCTTTACTACCACCACTAGCTCTACTACCACCACCACTAGCTCTACCACCACCACTAGCTCTACTGGATCTACCACCAATAGCTCTACTACAGCCAATAGCTTTACTACCACCAATAGCTTTACTACCAACACTAGCTTTACTACCACCACTAGCTCTACTACCACCACTAGCTCTACTACCACCACTAGCTTTACTACCACCACTAGCTTTTCTACCACCACTAGCTTTACTACCACCACTAGCTTTACTACCACCAATAGCTTTACTACCACCACTAGCTTTACTACCACCACTAGCTCTACTACCACCACCACTAGCTCTACCACCACCACTAGCTCTACTGGATCTACCACCAATAGCTTTACTACCACCACTAGCTTTACTACCACTACTAGCTCTACTACCACCACTAGCTTTACTACCACCACTAGCTTTACTACCACTACTAGCTCTACTACCACCACCACTAGCTCTACCACCACCACTAGCTCTACTGGATCTACCACCAATAGCTTTACTACCACCACTAGCTTTACTACCACCAATAGCTTTACTACCACCAATAGCTTTACTACCACCAATAGGTTTACTACCACCACTAGCTCTACCACCACCACTAGCTCTACTACCACCAACCACTAGCTCTACTGGATCTACCACCAATAGCTTTACTACCACCACTAGCTTTACTACCACCACCACTAGCTCTACCACCACCACTAGCTCTACTGGATCTACCACCAATAGCTTTACTACCACCACTAACTCTACTACCACCACTAGCTTTACTACCACCACTAGCTTTACTACCACCACTAGCTTTACTACCACCAATAGCTTTACTACCACCAATAGCTTTACTACCACCACTAGCTTTACTACCACCACTAGCTCTACTACCACCACTAGCTTTACTACCACCACTAGCTTTACTACCACCACTAGCTCTACTACCACCAACCACTAGCTCTACCACCACCACTAGCTCTACTGGATCTACAACCACTAGCTTTACTACCACTACTAGCTCTACTACCACCACTAGCTCTACCACCACCACTAGCTCTACTGGACCTACCACCAATAGCTTTACTACCACCAATAGCTTTCTACCACCACTAGCTCTACTAGCTCTACCACCACCACTAGCTCTACCAGCTCTACCACCACCACTAGCTCTACCACCACCACTAGCTCTACTGGATCTACCACCACTAGCTTTACTACCACCAATAGCTTTACTACCACCACTAGCTTTACTACCACCAATAGATTTACTACCACCACAAGCTCCACTACCACCACTAGCTCTACCACCACCACTACCTCTACTGGATCTACCACCAATAGCTGTACTACCACCACTAGCTTTACTACCACCACTAGCTTTACTACCACCACTAGCTTTACTACCACCAATAGCTTTACTACCACCACTAGCTCTACCACCACCACTAGCCCTACCACCACTAGGTCTACTACCACCACCACTAGCTCTACCACCACCACCACTAGCTCTACCACCACCACTAGCTCTACTGGATCTACCACCACTGATGGCATCTTAGTTTATTTTACTGAGTTGCTGTCACCACCACTAGCTCTACCACCACCACTAGCTCTACTGGATCTACCACCAATAGCTCTACTACAGCCAATAGCTTTACTACCACCAATAGCTTTACTACCAACACTAGCTTTACTACCACCACTAGCTCTACTACCACCACTAGCTCTACTACCACCACTAGCTTTACTACCACCACTAGCTTTTCTACCACCACTAGCTTTACTACCACCACTAGCTTTACTACCACCAATAGCTTTACTACCACCACTAGCTTTACTACCACCACTAGCTCTACTACCACCACCACTAGCTCTACCACCACCACTAGCTCTACTGGATCTACCACCAATAGCTTTACTACCACCACTAGCTTTACTACCACCACTAGCTTTACTACCACCACTAGCTTTACTACCACCACTAGCTTTACTACCACTACTAGCTTTACTACCACCACTAGCTTTACTACCACCACTAGCTTTACTACCACCACTAGCTCTGCTGGACCTACCATCACTAGCTTTACTACCACCACTAGCTTTACTACCACCACTAGCTCTACTGGACCTACCACCACTAGCTTTACTACCACCACTAGCTTTACTATCACCACTATCCCTACTGGACCTACCACCACTAGCTCTACTACCACCACTAGCTTTACTACCACCACTAGCTTTACTACCACCACTAGCTTTACTACCACCACTAGCTCTACTGGACCTACCACCACTAGCTTTACTACCACCACTAGCTCTACTGGACCTACCACCACTAGCTTTACTACCACCACTAGCTTTACTACCACCACTAGCTCTACTACCACCACCACTAGCTTTAATACCACCACCACTAGCTTTACTACCACCACTAGCTCTACTACCACCACTAGCTTTACTACCACCACTAGCTTTACTACCACCACTAGCTCTACTACCACCACCACTAGCTCTACCACCACCACTAGCTCTACTGGATCTACCACCAATAGCTTTACTACCACCAATAGCTTTACTGCCAACACTAGCTTTACTACCACCACTAGCTTTACTACCACCACTAGCTCTACTACCACCACTAGCTTTACTACCACCACTAGCTTTACTACCACCACTAGCTTTACTACCACCACTAGCTTTACTACCACCAATAGCTTTACTACCACCAATAGCTTTACTACCACCACTAGCTCTACTGGACCTACCACCACTAGCTTTACTACCACCACTAGCTTTACTATCACCACTAGCCCTACTGGACCTACCACCACTAGCTCTACTACCACCACTAGCTTTACTACCACCACTAGCTTTACTACCACCACTAGCTTTACTACCACCACTAGCTCTACTGGACCTACCACCACTAGCTTTACTACCACCACTAGCTTTACTACCACCACTAGCTCTACTGGACCTACCACCACTAGCTTTACTACCACCACTAGCTTTACTACCACCACTAGCTCTACTACCACCACCACTAGCTTTACTACCACCACCACTAGCTTTACTACCACCACTAGCTCTACTACCACCACTAGCTTTACTACCACCACTAGCTTTACTACCACCACTAGCTCTACTACCACCACCACTAGCTCTACCACCACCACTAGCTCTACTGGATCTACCACCAATAGCTCTACTACCACCAATAGCTTTACTACCACCAATAGCTTTACTACCAACACTAGCTTTACTACCACCACTAGCTTTACTACCACCACTAGCTCTACTACCACCACTAGCTTTACTACCACCACTAGCTTTACTACCACCACTAGCTTTACTACCACCAATAGCTTTACTACCACCAATAGCTTTACTACCACCACTAGCTTTACTACCACCACTAGCTCTACTACCACCACCACTAGCTCTACCACCACCACTAGCTCTACTGGATCTACCACCAATAGCTTTACTACCACCACTAGCTTTACTACCACCACTAGCTCTACTACCACCACTAGCTTTACTACCACTACTAGCTCTACTACCACCACCACTAGCTCTACCACCACCACTAGCTCTACTGGATCTACCACCAATAGCTTTACTACCACCACTAGCTTTACTACCACCAATAGCTTTACTACCACCAATAGCTTTACTACCACCAATAGGTTTACTACCACCACTAGCTCTACCACCACCACTAGCTCTACTACCACCAACCACTAGCTCTACTGGATCTACCACCAATAGCTTTACTACCACCACTAGCTTTACTACCACCACTAGCTCTACTACCACCACCACTAGCTCTACCACCACCACTAGCTCTACTGGATCTACCACCAATAGCTTTACTACAGCCACTAACTCTACTACCACCACTAGCTTTACTACCACCACTAGCTTTACTACCACCACTAGCTTTACTACCACCAATAGCTTTACTACCACCAATAGCTTTACTACCAACACTAGCTTTACTACCACCACTAGCTTTACTACCACCACTAGCTCTACTACCACCACTAGCTTTACTACCACCACTAGCTCTACTACCACCACTAGCTTTACTACCACCACTAGCTCTACTGCCACAAGTTCTATGTGCTCCACCACCACCACTAACTCTACCACCACGACTAGATTTTCCACCACTAGCTCTACTAGCTCTACCACCACTAGCTCTTCCAACATCACCACCACTAGCTCTACTAGCTCTACCACCACCACTAGCTCTACTAGCTCTACCATCACCACTAGCTCTACCACCACCACTAGCTCTACCCCCACCACAGGCTCTACCACCACTAGCTCTACTAGCTCTACCCCCACCACTAGCCCTACCACCACTAGCTCTACTACCACCACCACTAGCTCTACCACCACTACTAGCTCTACTGGATCTACCACCAATAGCTTTACTACCACCACTAGCTTTACTACCACCACTAGCTTTACTACCACCACTAGCTCTACTACCACCACCACTAGCTCTACCACCACCACTAGCTCTACTGGATCTACCACCAATAGCTCTACTACAGCCAATAGCTTTACTACCACCAATAGCTTTACTACCAACACTAGCTTTACTACCACCACTAGCTCTACTACCACCACTAGCTCTACTACCACCACTAGCTTTACTACCACCACTAGCTTTTCTACCACCACTAGCTTTACTACCACCACTAGCTTTACTACCACCAATAGCTTTACTACCACCACTAGCTTTACTACCACCACTAGCTCTACTACCACCACCACTAGCTCTACCACCACCACTAGCTCTACTGGATCTACCACCAATAGCTTTACTACCACCACTAGCTTTACTACCACCACTAGCTCTACTACCACCACTAGCTTTACTACCACCACTAGCTTTACTACCACTACTAGCTCTACTACCACCACCACTAGCTCTACCACCACCACTAGCTCTACTGGATCTACCACCAATAGCTTTACTACCACCACTAGCTTTACTACCACCAATAGCTTTACTACCACCAATAGCTTTACTACCACCAATAGGTTTACTACCACCACTAGCTCTACCACCACCACTAGCTCTACTACCACCAACCACTAGCTCTACTGGATCTACCACCAATAGCTTTACTACCACCACTAGCTTTACTACCACCACCACTAGCTCTACCACCACCACTAGCTCTACTGGATCTACCACCAATAGCTTTACTACCACCACTAACTCTACTACCACCACTAGCTTTACTACCACCACTAGCTTTACTACCACCACTAGCTTTACTACCACCAATAGCTTTACTACCACCAATAGCTTTACTACCACCACTAGCTTTACTACCACCACTAGCTCTACTACCACCACTAGCTTTACTACCACCACTAGCTTTACTACCACCACTAGCTCTACTACCACCAACCACTAGCTCTACCACCACCACTAGCTCTACTGGATCTACAACCACTAGCTTTACTACCACTACTAGCTCTACTACCACCACTAGCTCTACCACCACCACTAGCTCTACTGGACCTACCACCAATAGCTTTACTACCACCAATAGCTTTCTACCACCACTAGCTCTACTAGCTCTACCACCACCACTAGCTCTACCAGCTCTACCACCACCACTAGCTCTACCACCACCACTAGCTCTACTGGATCTACCACCACTAGCTTTACTACCACCAATAGCTTTACTACCACCACTAGCTTTACTACCACCAATAGATTTACTACCACCACAAGCTCCACTACCACCACTAGCTCTACCACCACCACTACCTCTACTGGATCTACCACCAATAGCTGTACTACCACCACTAGCTTTACTACCACCACTAGCTTTACTACCACCACTAGCTTTACTACCACCAATAGCTTTACTACCACCACTAGCTCTACCACCACCACTAGCCCTACCACCACTAGGTCTACTACCACCACCACTAGCTCTACCACCACCACCACTAGCTCTACCACCACCACTAGCTCTACTGGATCTACCACCACTGATGGCATCTTAGTTTATTTTACTGAGTTGCTGTCACCACCACTAGCTCTACCACCACCACTAGCTCTACTGGATCTACCACCAATAGCTCTACTACAGCCAATAGCTTTACTACCACCAATAGCTTTACTACCAACACTAGCTTTACTACCACCACTAGCTCTACTACCACCACTAGCTCTACTACCACCACTAGCTTTACTACCACCACTAGCTTTTCTACCACCACTAGCTTTACTACCACCACTAGCTTTACTACCACCAATAGCTTTACTACCACCACTAGCTTTACTACCACCACTAGCTCTACTACCACCACCACTAGCTCTACCACCACCACTAGCTCTACTGGATCTACCACCAATAGCTTTACTACCACCACTAGCTTTACTACCACCACTAGCTTTACTACCACCACTAGCTTTACTACCACCACTAGCTTTACTACCACTACTAGCTTTACTACCACCACTAGCTTTACTACCACCACTAGCTTTACTACCACCACTAGCTCTGCTGGACCTACCATCACTAGCTTTACTACCACCACTAGCTTTACTACCACCACTAGCTCTACTGGACCTACCACCACTAGCTTTACTACCACCACTAGCTTTACTATCACCACTATCCCTACTGGACCTACCACCACTAGCTCTACTACCACCACTAGCTTTACTACCACCACTAGCTTTACTACCACCACTAGCTTTACTACCACCACTAGCTCTACTGGACCTACCACCACTAGCTTTACTACCACCACTAGCTCTACTGGACCTACCACCACTAGCTTTACTACCACCACTAGCTTTACTACCACCACTAGCTCTACTACCACCACCACTAGCTTTAATACCACCACCACTAGCTTTACTACCACCACTAGCTCTACTACCACCACTAGCTTTACTACCACCACTAGCTTTACTACCACCACTAGCTCTACTACCACCACCACTAGCTCTACCACCACCACTAGCTCTACTGGATCTACCACCAATAGCTTTACTACCACCAATAGCTTTACTGCCAACACTAGCTTTACTACCACCACTAGCTTTACTACCACCACTAGCTCTACTACCACCACTAGCTTTACTACCACCACTAGCTTTACTACCACCACTAGCTTTACTACCACCACTAGCTTTACTACCACCAATAGCTTTACTACCACCAATAGCTTTACTACCACCACTAGCTCTACTGGACCTACCACCACTAGCTTTACTACCACCACTAGCTTTACTATCACCACTAGCCCTACTGGACCTACCACCACTAGCTCTACTACCACCACTAGCTTTACTACCACCACTAGCTTTACTACCACCACTAGCTTTACTACCACCACTAGCTCTACTGGACCTACCACCACTAGCTTTACTACCACCACTAGCTTTACTACCACCACTAGCTCTACTGGACCTACCACCACTAGCTTTACTACCACCACTAGCTTTACTACCACCACTAGCTCTACTACCACCACCACTAGCTTTACTACCACCACCACTAGCTTTACTACCACCACTAGCTCTACTACCACCACTAGCTTTACTACCACCACTAGCTTTACTACCACCACTAGCTCTACTACCACCACCACTAGCTCTACCACCACCACTAGCTCTACTGGATCTACCACCAATAGCTCTACTACCACCAATAGCTTTACTACCACCAATAGCTTTACTACCAACACTAGCTTTACTACCACCACTAGCTTTACTACCACCACTAGCTCTACTACCACCACTAGCTTTACTACCACCACTAGCTTTACTACCACCACTAGCTTTACTACCACCAATAGCTTTACTACCACCAATAGCTTTACTACCACCACTAGCTTTACTACCACCACTAGCTCTACTACCACCACCACTAGCTCTACCACCACCACTAGCTCTACTGGATCTACCACCAATAGCTTTACTACCACCACTAGCTTTACTACCACCACTAGCTCTACTACCACCACTAGCTTTACTACCACTACTAGCTCTACTACCACCACCACTAGCTCTACCACCACCACTAGCTCTACTGGATCTACCACCAATAGCTTTACTACCACCACTAGCTTTACTACCACCAATAGCTTTACTACCACCAATAGCTTTACTACCACCAATAGGTTTACTACCACCACTAGCTCTACCACCACCACTAGCTCTACTACCACCAACCACTAGCTCTACTGGATCTACCACCAATAGCTTTACTACCACCACTAGCTTTACTACCACCACTAGCTCTACTACCACCACCACTAGCTCTACCACCACCACTAGCTCTACTGGATCTACCACCAATAGCTTTACTACAGCCACTAACTCTACTACCACCACTAGCTTTACTACCACCACTAGCTTTACTACCACCACTAGCTTTACTACCACCAATAGCTTTACTACCACCAATAGCTTTACTACCACCAATAGCTTTACTACCACCACTAGCTCTACTACCACCACTAGCTTTACTACCACCACTAGCTTTACTACCACCACTAGCTCTACTACCACCAACCACTAGCTCTACCACCACCACTAGCTCTACTGGATCTACAACCACTAGCTTTACTACCACTACTAGCTCTACTACCACCACTAGCTCTACCACCACCACTAGCTCTACTGGATCTACCACCACTAGCTCTACTGGACCTACCACCAATAGCTTTACTACCACCAATAGCTCTACTAGCTCTACCACCACCACTAGCTCTACCAGCTCTACCACCACCACTAGCTCTACCACCACCACTAGCTCTACAGGATCTACCACCACTAGCTTTACCACCACCACTAGCTCTACCAGCTCTACCACCACCACTAGCTCTACCACCACCACTAGCTCTACTGGATCTACCACCACTAGCTTTACTACCACCAATAGCTTTACTACCACCACTAGCTTTACTACCACCAATAGATTTACTACCACCACAAGCTCCACTACCACCACTAGCTCTACCACCACCACTACCTCTACTGGATCTACCACCAATAGCTGTACTACCACCACTAGCTTTACTACCACCACTAGCTTTACTACCACCACTAGCTTTACTACCACCAATAGCTTTACTACCACCACTAGCTCTACCACCACCACTAGCCCTACCACCACTAGGTCTACTACCACCACCACTAGCTCTACCACCACCACCACTAGCTCTACCACCACCACTAGCTCTACTGGATCTACCACCACTGATGGCATCTTAGTTTATTTTACTGAGTTGCTGTCACCACCACTAGCTCTTACTCCACCACCACTAGCTCTTCCTCCACCACCACTAACTCTACTGCCACAAGCTCTATGTGCTCTACCACCACCACTAGCTCTACTACCACCACCACTAGCTCTACCACCACCACTACCTCTACTGGACCTACCACCAATAGCTATACTACCACCACTAGCTATACTACCACCACTAGCTTTACTACCACCACTAGCTTTACTACCACTACTAGCTTTACTACCACCACTAGCTTTACTACCACCACTAGCTTTACTACCACCACTAGCTCTGCTGGACCTACCACCACTAGCTTTACTACCACCACTAGCTTTACTACCACCACTAGCTCTACTGGACCTACCACCACTAGCTTTACTACCACCACTAGCTTTACTACCACCACTAACTTTACTACCACCAATAGCTTTACTACCACCACTATCTCTACTACCACCACTAGCTTTACTACCACCAATAGCTGTACTACCACCACTAGCTTTACTACCACCACTAGCCCTACTGGACCTACCACCACTAGCTCTACTACCACCACTAGCTTTACTACCACCACTAGCTTTACTACCACCACTAGCTTTACTACCACCACTAGCTCTACTGGACCTACCACCACTAGCTTTACTACCACCACTAGCCCTACCACCACTAGGTCTACTACCACCACCACTAGCTCTACCACCACCACCACTAGCTCTACCACCACCACTAGCTCTACTGGATCTACCACCACTGATGGCATCTTAGTTTATTTTACTGAGTTGCTGTCACCACCACTAGCTCTTACTCCACCACCACTAGCTCTTCCTCCACCACCACTAACTCTACTACCACCACTAGCTCTACTACCACCACCACTAGCTCTACCACCACCACTACCTCTACTGGATTTACCACCAATAGCTATACTACCACCACTAGCTTTACTACCACCACTAGCTTTACTACCACCACTAGCTTTACTACCACTACTAGCTTTACTACCACCACTAGCTTTACTACCACCACTAGCTTTACTACCACCACTAGCTCTACTGGACCTACCACCACTAGCTTTACTACCACCACTAGCTTTACTATCACCACTAGCCCTACTGGACCTACCACCACTAGCTCTACTACCACGACTAGCTTTACTACCACCACTAGCTTTACTACCACCACTAGCTTTACTACCACCACTAGCTCTACTGGACCTACCACCACTAGCTTTACTACCACCACTAGCTTTACTACCACCACTAGCTCTACTGGACCTACCACCACTAGCTTTACTACCACCACTAGCTTTACTACCACCACTAGCTCTACTACCACCACCACTAGCTTTACTACCACCACCACTAGCTTTACTACCACCACTAGCTTTACTACCACCACTAGCTTTACTACCACCAATAGCTTTACTACCACCACTAGCTTTACTACCACCACTAGCTTTACTACCACCACTAGCTTTACTACCACCACGAGCTTTACTACCACCACTGGCTTTACTACCACCACTGGCTTTACTACCACCACTAGCTTTACTACCACCACTAGCTTTACTACCACCACTAGCTCTACTGGACCTACCACCACTAGCTTTACTACCACCACTAGCTCTACTGGACCTACCACCTCTAGCTTTACTACCACCACTAGCTTTACTACCACCACTAGCTTTACTACCACCACTAGCTTTACTACCACCACTAGCTCTACTGGACCTACCACCACTAGCTTTACTACCACCACTAGCTCTACTGGACCTACCACCACTAGCTTTACTACCACCACTAGCTCTACTACTACCACCACTAGCTCTACTACCACCACCACTAGCTTTACTACCACCACTAGCTTTACTACCACCACTAGCTTTACTACCACCACTAGCTTTACTACCACCACTAGCTTTACTACCACCACTAGCTTTACTACCACCACTAGCTCTACTACCACCACTAGCTTTACTACCACCAATAGCTGTACTACCACCACTAGCTTTACTACCACCACTAGCTTTACTACCACCACTAGCTCTACTACCACCACTAGCTTTACTACCACCACTAGCTTTACTACCACCACTAGCTTTACTACCACCACTAGCTTTACTACCACCACTAGCTCTACTACCACCAACCACTAGCTCTACTGGATCTACCACCAATAGCTTTACTACCACCACTAGCTTTACTACCACCACTAGCTCTACTACCACCACCACTAGCTCTACCACCACCACTAGCTCTACTGGATCTACCACCAATAGCTTTACTACAGCCACTAACTCTACTACCACCACTAGCTTTACTACCACCACTAGCTTTACTACCACCACTAGCTTTACTACCAACAATAGCTTTACTACCACCAATAGCTTTACTACCACCAATAGCTTTACTACCACCACTAGCTCTACTACCACCACTAGCTTTACTACCACCACTAGCTTTACTACCACCACTAGCTCTACTACCACCAACCACTAGCTCTACCACCACCACTAGCTCTACTGGATCTACAACCACTAGCTTTACTACCACTACTAGCTCTACTACCACCACTAGCTCTACCACCACCACTAGCTCTACTGGATCTACCACCACTAGCTCTACTGGACCTACCACCAATAGCTTTACTACCACCAATAGCTTTCTACCACCACTAGCTCTACTAGCTCTACCACCACCACTAGCTCTACCAGCTCTACCACCACCACTAGCTCTACCACCACCACTAGCTCTACAGGATCTACCACCACTAGCTTTACCACCACCACTAGCTCTACCAGCTCTACCACCACCACTAGCTCTACCACCACCACTAGCTCTACTGGATCTACCACCACTAGCTTTACTACCACCAATAGCTTTACTACCACCAATAGATTTACTACCACCACAAGCTCCACTACCACCACTATCTCTACCACCACCACTACCTCTACTGGATCTACCACCAATAGCTGTACTACCACCACTAGCTTTACTACCACCACTAGCTTTACTACCACCACTAGCTTTACTACCACCAATAGCTTTACTACCACCACTAGCTCTACCACCACCACTAGCCCTACCACCACTAGGTCTACTACCACCACCACTAGCTCTACCACCACCACCACTAGCTCTACCACCACCACTAGCTCTACTGGATCTACCACCACTGATGGCATCTTAGTTTATTTTACTGAGTTGCTGTCACCACCACTAGCTCTTACTCCACCACCACTAGCTCTTCCTCCACCACCACTAACTCTACTGCCACAAGCTCTATGTGCTCTACCACCACCACTAGCTCTACTACCACCACCACTAGCTCTACCACCACCACTACCTCTATTGGACCTACCACCAATAGCTATACTACCACCACTAGCTTTACTACCACCACTAGCTTTACTACCACCACTAGCTTTACTACCACTACTAGCTTTACTACCACCACTAGCTTTACTACCACCACTAGCTTTACTACCACCACTAGCTCTGCTGGACCTACCACCACTAGCTTTACTACCACCACTAGCTTTACTACCACCACTAGCTCTACTGGACCTACCACCACTAGCTTTACTACCACCACTAGCTTTACTACCACCACTAACTTTACTACCACCAATAGCTTTACTACCACCACTATCTCTACTACCACCACTAGCTTTACTACCACCAATAGCTGTACTACCACCACTAGCTTTACTACCACCACTAGCCCTACTGGACCTACCACCACTAGCTCTACTACCACCACTAGCTTTACTACCACCACTAGCTTTACTACCACCACTAGCTTTACTACCACCACTAGCTCTACTGGACCTACCACCACTAGCTTTACTACCACCACTAGCCCTACCACCACTAGGTCTACTACCACCACCACTAGCTCTACCACCACTAGCTCTACCACCACCACTAGCTCTACTGGATCTACCACCACTGATGGCATATTAGTTTATTTTACTGAGTTGCTGTCACCACCACTAGCTCTTACTCCACCACCACTAGCTCTTCCTCCACCACCACTAACTCTACTGCCACAAGCTCTATGTGCTCTACCACCACCACTAGCTCTACTACCACCACTAGCTCTACTACCACCACCACTAGCTCTACCACCACCACTACCTCTACTGGACCTATCACCACTAGCTTTACTACCACCACTAGCTTTACTACCACCACTAGCTTTACTACCACCACTAGCTTTACTACCACTACTAGCTTTACTACCACCACTAGCTTTACTACCACCACTAGCTTTACTACCACCACTAGCTCTGCTGGACCTACCATCACTAGCTTTACTACCACCACTAGCTTTACTACCACCACTAGCTCTACTGGACCTACCACCACTAGCTTTACTACCACCACTAGCTTTACTATCACCACTAGCCCTACTGGACCTACCACCACTAGCTCTACTACCACCACTAGCTTTACTACCACCACTAGCTTTACTACCACCACTAGCTTTACTACCACCACTAGCTTTACTACCACCACTAGCTCTACTGGACCTACCACCACTAGCTTTACTACCACCACTAGCTTTACTACCACCACTAGCTCTACTGGACCTACCAACACTAGCTTTACTACCACCACTAGCTCTACTGGACCTACCACCACTAGCTTTACTACCACCACTAGCTTTACTACCACCACTAGCTTTACTACCACCACTAGCTTTACTACCACCACTAGCTCTACTGGACCTACCACCACTAGCTTTACTACCACCACTAGCTCTACTGGACCTACCACCACTAGCTTTACTACCACCACTAGCTCTACTACTACCACCACTAGCTCTACTACCACCACCACTAGCTTTACTACCACCACTAGCTTTACTACCACCACTAGCTTTACTACCACCACTAGCTTTACTACCACTACTAGCTTTACTACCACCACTAGCTTTACTACCACCACTAGCTCTACTACCACCACTAGCTTTACTACCACCAATAGCTGTACTACCACCACTAGCTTTACTACCACCAATAGCTTTACTACCACCACTAGCTCTACTACCACCACTAGCTTTACTACCACCACTAGCTTTACTACCACCACTAGCTTTACTACCACCACTAGCTTTACTACCACCACTAGCTTTACTACCACCACTAGCTTTACTACCACCACTAGCTTTACTACCACCACTAGCTCTACTACCACCACCACTAGCTCTACCACCACCACTAGCTCTACTGGATCTACCACCAATAGCTTTACTACCACCACTAGCTCTACTACCACCACTAGCTTTACTACCACCACTAGCTTTACTACCACCACTAGCTTTACTACCACCAATAGCTTTACTACCACCAATAGCTTTACTACCACCACTAGCTTTACTACCACCACTAGCTCTACTACCACCACTAGCTTTACTACCACCACTTGCTTTACCACCACCACTAGCTCTACCAGCTCTACCACCACCACTAGCTCTACCACCACCACTAGCTCTACTGGATCTACCACCACTAGCTTTACTACCACCAATAGCTTTACTACCACCACTAGCTTTACTACCACCAATAGATTTACTACCACCACAAGCTCTACTACCACCACTAGCTCTACCACCACCACTACCTCTACTGGATCTACCACCAATAGCTGTATTACCACCACTAGCTTTACTACCACCACTAGCTTTATTACCACCACTAGCTTTACTACCACCAATAGCTTTACTACCACCACTAGCTCTACCACCACCACTAGCCCTACCACCACTAGGTCTACTACCACCACCACTAGCTCTACCACCACCACCACTAGCTCTACCACCACCACTAGCTCTACTGGACCTACCACCAATAGCTTTACTACCACCAATAGCTTTCTACCACCACTAGCTCTACTAGCTCTACCACCACCACTAGCTCTACCAGCTCTACCACCACCACTAGCTCTACCACCACCACTAGCTCTACTGGATCTACCACCACTAGCTTTACCACCACCACTAGCTCTACCAGCTCTACCACCACCACTAGCTCTACCACCACCACTAGCTCTACTGGATCTACCACCACTAGCTTTACTACCACCAATAGCTTTACTACCACCACTAGCTTTACTACCACCAATAGATTTACTACCACCACAAGCTCTACTACCACCACTAGCTCTACCACCACCACTACCTCTACTGGATCTACCACCAATAGCTTTACTACCACCACTAGCTTTATTACCACCACTAGCTTTACTACCACCAATAGCTTTACTACCACCAATAGCTCTACCACCACCACTAGCCCTACCACCACTAGGTCTACTACCACCACC
The DNA here is from genome assembly GCF_045791955.1 of Oncorhynchus clarkii lewisi. Classification (NCBI taxonomy): domain Eukaryota; kingdom Metazoa; phylum Chordata; class Actinopteri; order Salmoniformes; family Salmonidae; genus Oncorhynchus; species Oncorhynchus clarkii. The sequence continues at coordinate 42,178,667 of NC_092160.1, forward strand.
ACTAGCTCTACCACCACCACCACTAGCTCTACCACCACCACTAGCTCTACTGGATCTACCACCACTGATGGCATCTTAGTTTATTTTACTGAGTTGCTGTCACCACCACTAGCTCTTACTCCACCACCACTAGCTCTTCCTCCACCACCACTAACTCTACTGCCACAAGCTCTATGTGCTCTACCACCACCACTAGCTCTACTACCACCACTAGCTCTACTACCACCACCACTAGCTCTACCACCACCACTACCTCTACTGGACCTACCACCACTAGCTTTACTACCACCACTAGCTTTACTACCACCACTAGCTTTACTACCACCACTAGCTTTACTACCACTACTAGCTTTACTACCACCACTAGCTTTACTACCACCACTAGCTTTACTACCACCACTAGCTCTGCTGGACCTACCATCACTAGCTTTACTACAACCACTAGCTTTACTACCACCACTAGCTCTACTGGACCTACCACCACTAGCTTTACTACCACCACTAGCTTTACTATCATCACTAGCCCTACTGGACCTACCACCACTAGCTCTACTACCACCACTAGCTTTACTACCACCACTAGCTTTACTACCACCACTAGCTTTACTACCACCACTAGCTCTACTGGACCTACCACCACTAGCTTTACTACCACCACTAGCTTTACTACCACCACTAGCTCTACTGGACCTACCACCACTAGCTTTACTACCACCACTAGCTTTACTACCACCACTAGCTTTACTACCACCACTAGCTCTACTGGACCTACCACCACTAGCTCTACTACCACCACTAGCTTTACTACCACCACCACTAGCTCTACCACCACCACTAGCTCTACTGGATCTACCACTAATAGCTCTACTACCACCAATAGCTTTACTACCACCAATAGCTTTACTACCAACACTAGCTTTACTACCACCACTAGCTTTACTACCACCACTAGCTCTACTACCACCACTAGTTTTACTACCACCACTAGCTTTACTACCACCACTAGCTTTACTACCACCACTAGCTTTACTACCACCAATAGCTTTACTACCACCACTAGCTTTACTACCACCACTAGCTCTACTACCACCACCACTAGCTCTACCACCACCACTAGCTCTACTGGATCTACCACCAATAGCTTTACTACCACCACTAGCTTTACTACCACCACTAGCTCTACTACCACCACTAGCTTTACTACCACCACTAGCTTTACTACCACTACTAGCTCTACTACCACCACCACTAGCTCTACCACCACCACTAGCTCTACTGGATCTACCACCAATAGCTTTACTACCACCACTAGCTTTACTACCACCAATAGCTTTACTACCACCAATAGCTTTACTACCACCAATAGGTTTACTACCACCACTAGCTCTACCACCACCACTAGCTCTACTACCACCAACCACTAGCTCTACTGGATCTACCACCAATAGCTTTACTACCACCACTAGCTTTACTACCACCACTAGCTCTACTACCACCACCACTCGCTCTACCACCACCACTAGCTCTACTGGATCTACCACCAATAGCTTTACTACCACCACTAACTCTACTACCACCACTAGCTTTACTACCACCACTAGCTTTACTACCACCACTAGCTTTACTACCACCAATAGCTTTACTACCACCAATAGCTTTACTACCACCAATAGCTTTACTACCACCACTAGCTCTACTACCACAACTAGCTTTACTACCACCACTAGCTTTACTACCACCACTAGCTCTACTACCACCAACCACTAGCTCTACCACCACCACTAGCTCTACTGGATCTACAACCACTAGCTTTACTACCACTACTAGCTCTACTACCACCACTATCTCTACCACCACCACTAGCTCTACTGGATCTACCACCACTAGCTCTACTGGACCTACCACCAATAGCTTTACTACCACCAATAGCTTTCTACCACCACTAGCTCTACTAGCTCTACCACCACCACTAGCTCTACCAGCTCTACCACCACCACTAGCTCTACCACCACCACTAGCTCTACTGGATCTACCACCACTAGCTTTACCACCACCACTAGCTCTACCAGCTCTACCACCACCACTAGCTCTACCACCACCACTAGCTCTACTGGATCTACCACCACTAGCTTTACTACCACCAATAGCTTTACTACCACCACTAGCTTTACTACCACCAATAGATTTACTACCACCACAAGCTCCACTACCACCACTAGCTCTACCACCACCACTACCTCTACTGGATCTACCACCAATAGCTGTACTACCACCACTAGCTTTACTACCACCACTAGCTTTACTACCACCACTAGCTTTACTACCACCAATAGCTTTACTACCACCACTAGCTCTACCACCACCACTAGCCCTACCACCACTAGGTCTACTACCACCACCACTAGCTCTACCACCACCACCACTAGCTCTACCACCACCACTAGCTCTACTGGATCTACCACCACTGATGGCATCTTAGTTTATTTTACTGAGTTGCTGTCACCACCACTAGCTCTTACTCCACCACCACTAGCTCTTCCTCCACCACCACTAACTCTACTGCCACAAGCTCTATGTGCTCTACCACCACCACTAGCTCTACTACCACCATCACTAGCTCTACCACCACCACTACCTCTACTGGACCTACCACCAATAGCTATACTACCACCACTAGCTTTACTACCACCACTAGCTTTACTACCACCACTAGCTTTACTACCACTACTAGCTTTACTACCACCACTAGCTTTACTACCACCACTAGCTTTACTACCACCACTAGCTCTGCTGGACCTACCACCACTAGCTTTACTACCACCACTAGCTTTACTACCACCACTAGCTCTACTGGACCTACCACCACTAGCTTTACTACCACCACTAGCTTTACTACCACCACTAACTTTACTACCACCAATAGCTTTACTACCACCACTATCTCTACTACCACCACTAGCTTTACTACCACCAATAGCTGTACTACCACCACTAGCTTTACTACCACCACTAGCCCTACTGGACCTACCACCACTAGCTCTACTACCACCACTAGCTTTACTACCACCACTAGCTTTACTACCACCACTAGCTTTACTACCACCACTAGCTCTACTGGACCTACCACCACTAGCTTTACTACCACCACTAGCCCTACCACCACTAGGTCTACTACCACCACCACTAGCTCTACCACCACCACCACTAGCTCTACCACCACCACTAGCTCTACTGGATCTACCACCACTGATGGCATCTTAGTTTATTTTACTGAGTTGCTGTCACCACCACTAGCTCTTACTCCACCACCACTAGCTCTTCCTCCACCACCACTAACTCTACTGCCACAAGCTCTATGTGCTCTACCACCACCACTAGCTCTACTACCACCACTAGCTCTACTACCACCACCACTAGCTCTACCACCACCACTACCTCTACTGGACCTACCACCAATAGCTATACTACCACCACTAGCTTTACTACCACCACTAGCTTTACTACCACCACTAGCTTTACTACCACTACTAGCTTTACTACCACCACTAGCTTTACTACCACCACTAGCTCTGCTGGACCTACCATCACTAGCTTTACTACCACCACTAGCTTTACTACCACCACTAGCTCTACTGGACCTACCACCACTAGCTTTACTACCACCACTAGCTTTACTATCACCAATAGCCCTACTGGACCTACCACCACTAGCTCTACTACCACCACTAGCTTTACTACCACCACTAGCTTTACTACCACCACTAGCTTTACTACCACCACTAGCTCTACTGGACCTACCACCACTAGCTTTACTACCACCACTAGCTTTACTACCACCACTAGCTCTACTGGACCTACCACCACTAGCTTTACTACCACCACTAGCTTTACTACCACCACTAGCTCTACTACCACCACCACTAGCTTTACTACCACCACCACTAGCTTTACTACCACCACCACTAGCTTTACTACCACCACTAGCTCTACTACCACCACTAGCTTTACTACCACCACTAGCTTTACTACCACCACTAGCTTTACTACCACCACTAGCTTTACTACCACCACGAGCTTTACTACCACCACTGGCTTTACTACCACCACTGGCTTTACTACCACCACTGGCTTTACTACCACCACTAGCTTTACTACCACCACTAGCTCTACTGGACCTACCACCACTAGCTTTACTACCACCACTAGCTCTACTGGACCTACCACCACTAGCTTTACTACCACCACTAGCTTTACTACCACCACTAGCTTTACTACCACCACTAGCTCTACTGGACCTACCACCACTAGCTTTACTACCACCACTAGCTCTACTGGACCTACCACCACTAGCTTTACTACCACCACTAGCTCTACCACTACCACCACTAGCTCTACTACCACCACCACTAGCTTAACTACCACCACTAGCTTTACTACCACCACTAGCTTTACTACCACCACTAGCTTTACTACCACCACTAGCTTTACTACCACCACTAGCTTTACTACCACCACTAGCTCTACTACCACCACTAGCTTTACTACCACCATTAGCTGTACTACCACCAATAGCTTTACTACCACCACTAGCTTTACTACCACCACTAGCTTTACTACCACCACTAGCTCTACTACCACCACTAGCTTTACTACCACCATTAGCTGTACTACCACCACTAGCTTTACTACCACCAATAGCTTTACTACCACCACTAGCTCTACTACCACCACTAGCTTTACTACCACCACTAGCTTTACTACCACCACTAGCTTTACTACCACCACTAGCTTTACTACCACCACTAGCTTTACTACCACCACTAGCTCTACTACCACCACCACTAGCTCTACCACCACCACTAGCTCTACTGGATCTACCACCACTAGCTCTACTACCACCACTAGCTCTACTACCACCACTAGCTTTACTACCACCACTAGCTCTACTACCACCACTAGCTTTACTACCACCACTAGCTTTACCACCACCACTAGCTCTACCAGCTCTACCACCACCACTAGCTCTACCACCACCACTAGCTCTACTGGATCTACCACCACTAGCTTTACTACCACCAATAGCTTTACTACCACCACTAGCTTTACTACCACCAATAGATTTACTACCACCACAAGCTCTACTACCACCACTAGCTCTACCACCACCACTACCTCTACTGGATCTACCACCAATAGCTGTACTACCACCACTAGCTTTACTACCACCACTAGCTTTATTACCACCACTAGCTTTACTACCACCAATAGCTTTACTACCACCACTAGCTCTACCACCACCACTAGCCCTACCACCACTAGGTCTACTACCACCACCACTAGCTCTACCACCACCACCACTAGCTCTACCACCACCACTAGCTCTACTGGACCTACCACCAATAGCTTTACTACCACCAATAGCTTTCTACCACCACTAGCTCTACTAGCTCTACCACCACCACTAGCTCTACCAGCTCTACCACCACCACTAGCTCTACCACCACCACTAGCTCTACTGGATCTACCACCACTAGCTTTACTACCACCAATAGCTTTACTACCACCACTAGCTTTACTACCACCAATAGATTTACTACCACCACAAGCTCTACTACCACCACTAGCTCTACCACCACCACTACCTCTACTGGATCTACCACCAATAGCTGTACTACCACCACTAGCTTTACTACCACCACTAGCTTTATTACCACCACTAGCTTTACTACCACCAATAGCTCTACCACCACCACTAGCCCTACCACCACTAGGTCTACTACCACCACCACTAGCCCTACCACCACCACCACTAGCTCTACCACCACCACTAGCTCTACTGGATCTACCACCACTGATGGCATCTTAGTTTATTTTACTGAGTTGCTGTCACCACCACTAGCTCTTACTCCACCACCACTAGCTCTTCCTCCACCACCACTAACTCTACTGCCACAAGCTCTATGTGCTCTACCACCACCACTAGCTCTACTACCACCACTAGCTCTACTACCACCACCACTAGCTCTACCACCACCACTAGCTCTACTGGATCTACCACCACTGATGGCATCTTAGTTTATTTTACTGAGTTGCTGTCACCACCACTAGCTCTTACTCCACCACCACTAGCTCTTCCTCCACCACCACTAACTCTACTGCCACAAGCTCTATGTGCTCTACCACCACCACTAGCTCTACTACCACCACTAGCTTTACTACCACCACTAGCTTTACTACCACCACTAGCTTTACTACCACCACTAGCTTTACTACCACCACTAGCTTTACTACCACCACTAGCTCTGCTGGACCTACCACCACTAGCTTTACTACCACCACTAGCTTTACTACCACCACTAGCTCTACTGGACCTACTACCACTAGCTTTACTACCACCACTAGCTTTACTACCACCACTAACTTTACTACCACCAATAGCTTTACTACCACCACTAGCTCTACTACCACCACTAGCTTTACTACCACCAATAGCTGTACTACCACCACTAGCTTTACTACAACCACTAGCCCTACTGGACCTACCACCACTAGCTCTACTACCACCACTAGCTTTACTACCACCACTAGCTTTACTACCACCACTAGCCCTACCACCACTAGGTCTACTACCAACACCACTAGCTCTACCACCACCACTAGCTCTACTGGATCTACCACCACTGATGGCATCTTAGTTTATTTTACTGAGTTGCTGTCACCACCACTAGCTCTTACTCCACCACCACTAGCTCTTCCTCCACCACCACTAACTCTACTGCCACAAGCTCTATGTGCTCTACCACCACCACTAGCTCTACTACCACCCCCACTAGCTCTACCACCACCACTACCTCTACTGGACCTACCACCAATAGCCATACTACCACCACTAGCTTTACTACCACCACTAGCTTTACTACCACCACTAGCTTTACTACCACCACTAGCTTTACTACCACTACTAGCTTTACTACCACCACTAGCTTTATTACCACCACTAGCTTTACTACCACCACTAGCTCTGCTGGACCTACCATCACTAGCTTTGCTACCATCACTAGCTTTACTACCACCACTAGCTTTACTACCACCACTAGCTCTACTGGACCTACCACCACTAGCTTTACTACCACCACTAGCTTTACTATCACCACTAGCCCTACTGGACCTACCACCACTAGCTCTACTACCACCACTAGCTTTACTACCACCACTAGCTTTACTACCACCACTAGCTTTACTACCACCACTAGCTCTACTGGACCTACCACCAATAGCTTTACTACCACCACTAGCTTTACTACCACCACTAGCTCTACTGGACCTACCACCACTAGCTTTACTACCACCACTAGCTTTACTACCACCACTAGCTCTACTACCACCACCACTAGCTTTACTAACACCACCACTAGCTTTACTACCACCACTAGCTCTACTACCACCACTAGCTTTACTACCACCACTAGCTTTACTACCACCAATAGCTTTACTACCACCACTAGCTTTACTACCACCACTAGCTTTACTACCACCACTAGCTTTACTACCACCACTAGCTTTACTACCACCACGAGCTTTACTACCACCACTGGCTTTACTACCACCACTGGCTTTACTACCACCACTAGCTTTACTACCACCACTAGCTCTACTGGACCTACCACCACTAGCTTTACTACCACCACTAGCTCTACTGGACCTACCACCACTAGCTTTACTACCACCACTAGCTTTACTACCACCACTAGCTTTACTACCACCACTAGCTTTACTACCACCACTAGCTCTACTACCACCACTAGCTCTACTACCACCACTAGCTTTACTACCACCAATAGCTGTACTACCACCACTAGCTTTACTACCACCACTAGCTCTACTACCACCACTAGCTTTACTACCACCACTAGCTTTACTACCACCACTAGCTTTACTACCACCACTAGCTTTACTACCACCACTAGCTTTACTACCACCACTAGCTGTACTACCACCACTAGCTTTATTACCACCACTAGCTTTACTACCACCACTAGCTTTACTACCACCACTAGCTTTACTACCACCACTAGCTTTACTACCACCACTAGCTTTACTACCACCACTAGCTTTACTACCACCACTAGCTCTACTACCACCACTAGCTCTACTACCACCAATAGCTTTACTACCACCACTAGCTTTACTACCACCACTAGCTTTACTACCACCACTAGCTTTACTACCACCACTAGCTCTACTACCACCACCACTAGCTCTACTGGATCTACCACCAATAGCTTTACTACCACCACTAGCTTTACTACCACCACTAGCTTTACTACCACCACTAGCTTTACTACCACCACTAGCTTTACTACCACCACTAGCTTTACTACCACCACTAGCTTTACTACCACCACTAGCTCTACTACCACCACCACTAGCTCTACTGGATCTACCACCAATAGCTTTACTACCACCACTAGCTTTACTACCACCACTAGCTCTACTACCACCACTAGCTTTACTACCACCACTAGCTTTACTACCACCACTAGCTTTACTACCACCACTAGCTTTACTACCACCACTAGCTTTACTACCACCACTAGCTCTACTACCACCACTAGCTTTACTACCACCAATAGCTTTACTACCACCACTATTTTTACTACCACCACTAGCTTTACTACCACCACTAGCTTTACTACCACCAATAGCTTTACTAACACCACTAGCTTTACTACCACCACTAGCTCTACTGGATCTACCACCACTAGCTTTACTACCACCACTAGCTTTACTACCACCACTAGCTTTACTACCACCACTAGCTTTACTACCACCACTAGCTTTACTACCACCACTAGCTTTACTACCACCAATAGCTTTACTACCACCACTAGCTTTACTACCACCACTAGCTTTACTACCACCAATAGCTTTACTACCACCAATAGCTTTACTACCACCACTAGCTTTACTACCACCACTAGCTTTACTACCACCAATAGCTTTACTACCACCACTAGCTTTACTACCACCACTAGCTCTACTATCACCACCACTAGCTCTACTGGATCTACCACCAATAGCTTTACTACCACCACTAGCTTTACTACCACCGCTAGCTTTACTACCACCGCTAGCTTTACTACCACCGCTAGCTTTACTACCACCACTAGCTCTACTACCACCAATAGCTGTACTACCACCACTAGCTGTACTACCACCACTAGCTTTACTACCACCAATAGCTTTACTACCACCACTAGCTTTACTACCACCACTAGCTTTACTACCACCACTAGCTTTACTACCACCACTAGCTTTACTACCACCAATAGCTTTACTACCACCAATAGCTTTACTACCACCACTAGCTTTACTACCACCACTAGCTCTACTGGATCTACCACCACTAGCTCTACTGGATCTACCACCACTAGCTCTACTGGATCTACCACCACTAGCTTTACTACCACCACTAGCTTTACTACCACCACTAGCTTTACTACCACCACTAGCTTTACTACCACCACTAGCTCAACTACCACCACTAGCTCTACTACCACCAATAGCTTTACTACCACCACTAGCTTTACTACCACCACTAGCTTTACTACCACCACTAGCTTTACTACCACCAATAGCTTTACTACCACCACTAGCTTTACTACCACCACTAGCTTTACTACCACCACTAGCTTTACTACCACCACTAGCTTTACTACCACCACTAGCTTTACTACCACCACTAGCTTTACTACCACCACTAGCCCTACCACCACTAGGTCTACTACCAACACCACTAGCTCTACCACCACCACTAGCTCTACTGGATCTACCACCACTGATGGCATCTTAGTTTATTTTACTGAGTTGCTGTCACCACCACTAGCTCTTACTCCACCACCACTAGCTCTACTACCACCACCACTAACTCTACCACCACCACTACCTCTACTGGACCTACCACCAATAGCTATACTACCACCACTAGCTTTACTACCACCACTAGCTTTACTACCACCACTAGCTTTACTACCACTACTAGCTTCACTACCACCACTAGCTTTATTACCACCACTAGCTTTACTACCACCACTAGCTCTGCTGGACCTACCATCACTAGCTTTACTACCATCACTAGCTTTACTACCACCACTAGCTTTACTACCACCACTAGCTCTACTGGACCTACCACCACTAGCTTTACTACCACCACTAGCTTTACTATCACCACTAGCCCTACTGGACCTACCACCACTAGCTCTACTACCACCACTAGCTTTACTACCACCACTAGCTTTACTACCACCACTAGCTTTACTACCACCACTAGCTCTACTGGACCTACCACCAATAGCTTTACTACCACCACTAGCTTTACTACCACCACTAGCTCTACTGGACCTACCACCACTAGCTTTACTACCACCACTAGCTTTACTACCACCACTAGCTCTACTACCACCACCACTAGCTTTACTACCACCACCACTAGCTTTACTACCACCAATAGCTTTACTACCACCACTAGCTTTACTACCACCACTAGCTCTACTATCACCACCACTAGCTCTACTGGATCTACCACCAATAGCTTTACTACCACCACTAGCTTTACTACCACCGCTAGCTTTACTACCACCGCTAGCTTTACTACCACCGCTAGCTTTACTACCACCACTAGCTCTACTACCACCAATAGCTGTACTACCACCACTAGCTGTACTACCACCACTAGCTTTACTACCACCAATAGCTTTACTACCACCACTAGCTTTACTACCACCACTAGCTTTACTACCACCACTAGCTTTACTACCACCACTAGCTTTACTACCACCAATAGCTTTACTACCACCAATAGCTTTACTACCACCACTAGCTTTACTACCACCACTAGCTCTACTGGATCTACCACCACTAGCTCTACTGGATCTACCACCACTAGCTCTACTGGATCTACCACCACTAGCTTTACTACCACCACTAGCTTTACTACCACCACTAGCTTTACTACCACCACTAGCTTTACTACCACCACTAGCTCAACTACCACCACTAGCTCTACTACCACCAATAGCTTTACTACCACCACTAGCTTTACTACCACCACTAGCTTTACTACCACCACTAGCTTTACTACCACCAATAGCTTTACTACCACCACTAGCTTTACTACCACCACTAGCTTTACTACCACCACTAGCTTTACTACCACCACTAGCTTTACTACCACCACTAGCTTTACTACCACCACTAGCTTTACTACCACCACTAGCCCTACCACCACTAGGTCTACTACCAACACCACTAGCTCTACCACCACCACTAGCTCTACTGGATCTACCACCACTGATGGCATCTTAGTTTATTTTACTGAGTTGCTGTCACCACCACTAGCTCTTACTCCACCACCACTAGCTCTACTACCACCACCACTAACTCTACCACCACCACTACCTCTACTGGACCTACCACCAATAGCTATACTACCACCACTAGCTTTACTACCACCACTAGCTTTACTACCACCACTAGCTTTACTACCACTACTAGCTTCACTACCACCACTAGCTTTATTACCACCACTAGCTTTACTACCACCACTAGCTCTGCTGGACCTACCATCACTAGCTTTACTACCATCACTAGCTTTACTACCACCACTAGCTTTACTACCACCACTAGCTCTACTGGACCTACCACCACTAGCTTTACTACCACCACTAGCTTTACTATCACCACTAGCCCTACTGGACCTACCACCACTAGCTCTACTACCACCACTAGCTTTACTACCACCACTAGCTTTACTACCACCACTAGCTTTACTACCACCACTAGCTCTACTGGACCTACCACCAATAGCTTTACTACCACCACTAGCTTTACTACCACCACTAGCTCTACTGGACCTACCACCACTAGCTTTACTACCACCACTAGCTTTACTACCACCACTAGCTCTACTACCACCACCACTAGCTTTACTACCACCACCACTAGCTTTACTACCACCACTAGCTCTACTACCACCACTAGCTTTACTACCACCACTAGCTTTACTACCACCAATAGCTTTACTACCACCACTAGCTTTACTACCACCACTAGCTTTACTACCACCACTAGCTTTACTACCACCACGAGCTTTACTACCACCACTGGCTTTACTACCACCACTGGCTTTACTACCACCACTAGCTTTACTACCACCACTAGCTCTACTGGACCTACCACCACTAGCTTTACTACCACCACTAGCTCTACTGGACCTACCACCACTAGCTTTACTACCACCACTAGCTTTACTACCACCACTAGCTTTACTACCACCACTAGCTTTACTACCACCACTAGCTCTACTGGACCTACCACCACTAGCTTTACTACCACCACTAGCTCTACTACTACCACCACTAGCTCTACTACCACCACCACTAGCTTTACTACCACCACTAGCTTTACTACCACCACTAGCTTTACTACCACCACTAGCTGTACTACCACCACTAGCTTTACTACCACCAATAGCTTTACTACCACCACTAGCTTTACTACCACCACTAGCTTTACTACCACCACTAGCTGTACTACCACCACTAGCTTTACTACCACCACTAGCTTTACTACCACCACTAGCTCTACTGGACCTACCACCACTAGCTTTACTACCACCACTAGCTCTACTACTACCACCACTAGCTCTACTACCACCACCACTAGCTTTACTACCACCACTAGCTTTACTACCACCACTAGCTTTACTACCACCACTAGCTGTACTACCACCACTAGCTTTACTACCACCAATAGCTTTACTACCACCACTAGCTTTACTACCACCACTAGCTTTACTACCACCACTAGCTTTACTACCACCACTAGCTTTACTACCACCAATAGCTTTACTACCACCAATAGCTTTACTACCACCACTAGCTTTACTACCACCACTAGCTCTACTGGATCTACCACCACTAGCTCTACTGGATCTACCACCACTAGCTCTACTGGATCTACCACCACTAGCTTTACTACCACCACTAGCTTTACTACCACCACTAGCTTTACTACCACCACTAGCTTTACTACCACCACTAGCTCAACTACCACCACTAGCTCTACTACCACCAATAGCTTTACTACCACCACTAGCTTTACTACCACCACTAGCTTTACTACCACCACTAGCTTTACTACCACCACTAGCTTTACTACCACCACTAGCTTTACTACCACCACTAGCTTTACTACCACCACTAGCTTTACTACCACCACTAGCTTTACTACCACCACTAGCTTTACTACCACCACTAGCTTTACTACCACCACTAGCCCTACCACCACTAGGTCTACTACCAACACCACTAGCTCTACCACCACCACTAGCTCTACTGGATCTACCACCACTGATGGCATCTTAGTTTATTTTACTGAGTTGCTGTCACCACCACTAGCTCTTACTCCACCACCACTAGCTCTACTACCACCACCACTAACTCTACCACCACCACAACCTCTACTGGACCTACCACCAATAGCTATACTACCACCACTAGCTTTACTACCACCACTAGCTTTACTACCACCACTAGCTTTACTACCACCACTAGCTTTACTACCACTACTAGCTTTACTACCACCACTAGCTCTACTGGACCTACCACCACTAGCTTTACTACCACCACTAGCTTTACTATCACCACTAGCCCTACTGGACCTACCACCACTAGCTCTACTACCATCACTAGCTTTAATACCACCACTAGCTTTACTACCACCACTAGCTTTACTACCACCACTAGCTCTACTGGACCTACCACCAATAGCTTTACTACCACCACTAGCTTTACTACCACCACTAGCTCTACTGGACCTACCACCACTAGCTTTACTACCACCACTAGCTTTACTACCACCACTAGCTCTACTACCACCACCACTAGCTTTACTACCACCACCACTAGCTTTACTACCACCACTAGCTCTACTACCACCACTAGCTTTACTACCACCACTAGCTTTACTACCACCAATAGCTTTACTACCACCACTAGCTTTACTACCACCACTAGCTTTACTACCACCACTAGCTTTACTACCACCACGAGCTTTACTACCACCACTGGCTTTACTACCACCACTGGCTTTACTACCACCACTAGCTTTACTACCACCACTAGCTCTACTGGACCTACCACCACTAGCTTTACTACCACCACTAGCTCTACTGGACCTACCACCACTAGCTTTACTACCACCACTAGCTTTACTACCACCACTAGCTTTACTACCACCACTAGCTTTACTACCACCACTAGCTCTACTGGACCTACCACCACTAGCTTTACTACCACCACTAGCTCTACTACTACCACCACTAGCTCTACTACCACCACCACTAGCTTTACTACCACCACTAGCTTTACTACCACCACTAGCTTTACTACCACCACTAGCTTTACTACCACCACTAGCTTTACTACCACCACTAGCTTTACTACCACCACTAGCTCTACTACCACCACTAGCTTTACTACCACCAATAGCTGTACTACCACCACTAGCTTTACTACCACCAATAGCTCTACTACCACCACTAGCTTTACTACCACCACTAGCTTTACTACCACCACTAGCTTTACTACCACCACTAGCTTTACTACCACCACTAGCTTTACTACCACCACTAGCTTTATTACCACCACTAGCTTTACTACCACCACTAGCTTTACTACCATCACTAGCTTTACTACCACCAATAGCTTTACTACCACCACTAGCTTTACTACCACCAAAAGCTTTACTACCACCACTAGCTTTACTACCACCACTAGCTTTACTACCACCAATAGCTTTACTACCACCAATAGCTTTACTACCACCACTAGCTTTACTACCACCACTAGCTTTACTACCACCACTAGCTCTACTGGATCTACCACCACTAGCTTTACTACCACCACTAGCTTTACTACCACCACTAGCTTTACTACCACCACTAGCTCTACTACCACCACTAGCTCTACTACCACCAATAGCTTTACTACCACCACTAGCTTTACTACCACCACTAGCTTTACTACCACCACTAGCTTTACTACCACCACTAGCTTTACTACCACCAATAGCTTTACTACCACCAATAGCTTTACTACCACCACTAGCTTTACTACCACCACTAGCTCTACTACCACCACCACTAGCTCTACTGGATCTACCACCACTAGCTTTACTACCACCACTAGCTTTACTACCACCACTAGCTTTACTACCACCACTAGCTCTACTACCACCACTAGCTTTACTACCACCAATAGCTGTACTACCACCACTAGCTTTACTACCACCACTAGCTCTACTACCACCACTAGCTTTACTACCACCACTAGCTTTACTACCACCACTAGCTTTACTACCACCACTAGCTTTACTACCACCACTAGCTTTACTACCACCAATAGCTTTACTACCACCACTAGCTTTACTACCACCACTAGCTTTACTACCACCACTAGCTTTACTACCACCAATAGCTTTACTACCACCACTAGCTCTACTGGATCTACCACCACTAGCTTTACTACCACCACTAGCTTTACTACCACCACTAGCTTTACTACCACCACTAGCTTTACTACCACCAATAGCTTTACTACCACCACTAGCTTTACTACCACCACTAGCTTTACTACCACCAATAGCTTTACTACCACCACTAGCTTTACTACCACCACTAGCTTTACTACCACCACTAGCTTTACTACCACCAATAGCTTTACTACCACCACTAGCTTTACTACCACCACTAGCTCTACTATCACCACCACTAGCTCTACTGGATCTACCACCAATAGCTTTACTACCACCACTAGCTTTACTACCACCACTAGCTTTACTACCACCGCTAGCTTTACTACCACCGCTAGCTTTACTACCACCGCTAGCTCTACTACCACCAATAGCTGTACTACCACCACTAGCTGTACTACCACCACTAGCTTTACTACCACCAATAGCTTTACTACCACCACTAGCTCTAATACCACCACTAGCTTTACTACCACCACTAGCTTTACTACCACCACTAGCTTTACTACCACCACTAGCTCTACTACCACCACTAGCTTTACTACCACCAATAGCTTTACTACCACCACTAGCTTTACTACCACCACTAGCTTTACTACCACCACTAGCTTTACTACCACCAATAGCTTTACTACCACCAATAGCTTTACTACCACCAATAGCTTTACTACCACCACTAGCTTTACTACCACCACTAGCTCTACTGGATCTACCACCACTAGCTCTACTGGATCTACCACCACTAGCTCTACTGGATCTACCACCACTAGCTTTACTACCACCACTAGCTTTACTACCACCACTAGCTTTACTACCACCACTAGCTTTACTACCACCACTAGCTTTACTACCACCACTAGCTCAACTACCACCACTAGCTCTACTACCACCAATAGCTTTACTACCACTACTAGCTTTACTACCACCACTAGCTTTACTACCACCACTAGCTTTACTACCACCACTAGCTCTACTACCACCACTAGCTCTACTACCACCACTAGCTTTACTACCACCACTAGCTTTACTACCACCACTAGCTTTACTACCACCACTAGCTTTACTACCACCACTAGCTTTACTACCACCACTAGCTTTACTACCACCACTAGCTTTACTACCACCAATAGCTTTACTACCACCACTAGCTTTACTACCACCAATAGCTTTACTACCACCACTAGCTTTACTACCACAACTAGCTCTACTGGATCTACCACCACTAGCTCTACTGGATCTACCACCACTAGCTTTACTACCACCACTAGCTTTACTACCACCACTAGCTTTACTACCACCACTAGCTTTACTACCACCACTAGCTTTACTACCACCACTAGCTCAACTACCACCACTAGCTTTACTACCACCAATAGCTTTACTACCACCACTAGCTTTACTACCACCGCTAGCTTTACTACCACCGCTAGCTTTACTACCACCAATAGCTGTACTACCACCACTAGCTGTACTACCACCACTAGCTTTACTACCACCAATAGCTTTACTACCACCACTAGCTCTACTACCACCACTAGCTTTACTACCACCACTAGCTTTACTACCACCACTAGCTCTACTACCACCACTAGCTTTACTACCACCACTAGCTTTACTACCACCACTAGCTTTACTACCACCACTAGCTTTACTACCACCACTAGCTTTACTACCACCACTAGCTTTACTACCACCACTAGCTTTACTACCACCAATAGCTTTACTACCACCACTAGCTTTACTACCACCACTAGCTCTACTGGATCTACCACCACTAGCTCTACTGGATCTACCACCACTAGCTCTACTGGATCTACCACCACTAGCTTTACTACCACCACTAGCTTTACTACCACCACTAGCTTTACTACCACCACTAGCTTTACTACCACCAATAGCTTTACTACCACCAATAGCTTTACTACCACCACTAGCTTTACTACCACCACTAGCTTTACTACCACCACTAGCTTTACTACCACCACTAGCTTTACTACCACCACTAGCCCTACCACCACTAGGTCTACTACCAACACCACTAGCTCTACCACCACCACTAGCTCTACTGGATCTACCACCACTGATGGCATCTTAGTTTATTTTACTGAGTTGCTGTCACCACCACTAGCTCTTACTCCACCACCACTAGCTCTACTACCACCACCACTAACTCTACCACCACCACTACCTCTACTGGACCTACCACCAATAGCTATACTACCACCACTAGCTTTACTACCACCACTAGCTTTACTACCACCACTAGCTTTACTACCACCACTAGCTTTACTACCACTACTAGCTTTACTACCACCACTAGCTTTATTACCACCACTAGCTTTACTACCACCACTAGCTCTGCTGGACCTACCATCACTAGCTTTACTACCATCACTAGCTTTACTACCACCACTAGCTTTACTACCACCACTAGCTCTACTGGACCTACCACCACTAGCTTTACTACCACCACTAGCTTTACTATCACCACTAGCCCTACTGGACCTACCACCACTAGCTCTACTACCACCACTAGCTTTACTACCACCACTAGCTTTACTACCACCACTAGCTTTACTACCACCACTAGCTCTACTGGACCTACCACCAATAGCTTTACTACCACCACTAGCTTTACTACCACCACTAGCTCTACTGGACCTACCACCACTAGCTTTACTACCACCACTAGCTTTACTACCACCACTAGCTCTACTACCACCACCACTAGCTTTACTACCACCACCACTAGCTTTACTACCACCACTAGCTCTACTACCACCACTAGCTTTACTACCACCACTAGCTTTACTACCACCACTAGCTTTACTACCACCAATAGCTTTACTACCACCACTAGCTTTACTACCACCACTAGCTTTACTACCACCACTAGCTTTACTACCACCACGAGCTTTACTACCACCACTGGCTTTACTACCACCACTGGCTTTACTACCACCACTAGCTTTACTACCACCACTAGCTCTACTGGACCTACCACCACTAGCTTTACTACCACCACTAGCTCTACTGGACCTACCACCACTAGCTTTACAACCACCACTAGCTTTACTACCACCACTAGCTTTACTACCACCACTAGCTTTACTACCACCACTAGCTCTACTGGACCTACCACCACTAGCTTTACTACCACCACTAGCTCTACTACTACCACCACTAGCTTTACTACCACCACTAGCTTTACTACCACCACTAGCTTTACTACCACCACTAGCTTTACTACCACCACTAGCTTTACTACCACCACTAGCTTTACTACCACCACTAGCTCTACTACCACCACTAGCTTTACTACCACCAATAGCTGTACTACCACCACTAGCTTTACTACCACCAATAGCTCTACTACCACCACTAGCTTTACTACCACCACTAGCTTTACTACCACCACTAGCTTTACTACCACCACTAGCTTTACTACCACCACTAGCTTTACTACCACCACTAGCTTTATTACCACCACTAGCTTTACTACCACCACTAGCTTTACTACCATCACTAGCTTTACTACCACCAATAGCTTTACTACCACCACTAGCTTTACTACCACCAAAAGCTTTACTACCACCAC
Organism: Oncorhynchus clarkii lewisi; assembly: GCF_045791955.1. Taxonomy (NCBI): domain Eukaryota; kingdom Metazoa; phylum Chordata; class Actinopteri; order Salmoniformes; family Salmonidae; genus Oncorhynchus; species Oncorhynchus clarkii. The sequence goes on from NC_092160.1 coordinate 42,197,856, forward strand.
TAGCTTTACTACCACCACTAGCTTTACTACCACCAATAGCTTTACTACCACCAATAGCTTTACTACCACCAATAGCTTTACTACCACCACTAGCTTTACTACCACCACTAGCTTTACTACCACCACTAGCTCTACTGGATCTACCACCACTAGCTTTACTACCACCACTAGCTTTACTACCACCACTAGCTTTACTACCACCACTAGCTTTACTACCACCACTAGCTTTACTACCACCACTAGCTCTACTACCACCACTAGCTCTACTACCACCAATAGCTTTACTACCACCACTAGCTTTACTACCACCACTAGCTTTACTACCACCACTAGCTTTACTACCACCAATAGCTTTACTCCCACCACAAGCTTTACTACCACCACTAGCTTTACTACCACCACTAGCTTTACTACCACCAATAGCTTTACTACCACCAATAGCTTTACTACCACCACTAGCTTTACTACCACCACTAGCTCTACTACCACCACCACTAGCTCTACTGGATCTACCACCACTAGCTTTACTACCACCACTAGCTTTACTACCACCACTAGCTTTACTACCACCACTAGCTCTACTACCACCACTAGCTTTACTACCACCAATAGCTGTACTACCACCACTAGCTCTACTGGATCTACCACCACTAGCTCTACTGGATCTACCACCACTAGCTCTACTGGATCTACCACCACTAGCTTTACTACCACCACTAGCTTTACTACCACCACTAGCTTTACTACCACCACTAGCTTTACTACCACCACTAGCTTTACTACCACCACTAGCTTTACTACCACCACTAGCTTTACTACCACCACTAGCTCAACTACCACCACTAGCTCTACTACCACCAATAGCTTTACTACCACCACTAGCTTTACTACCACCACTAGCTTTACTACCACCACTAGCTTTACTACCACCAATAGCTTTACTACCACCACTAGCTTTACTACCACCACTAGCTTTACTACCACCACTAGCTTTACTACCACCACTAGCTTTACTACCACCACTAGCTTTACTACCACCACTAGCTTTACTACCACCACTAGCCCTACCACCACTAGGTCTACTACCAACACCACTAGCTCTACCACCACCACTAGCTCTACTGGATCTACCACCACTGATGGCATCTTAGTTTATTTTACTGAGTTGCTGTCACCACCACTAGCTCTTACTCCACCACCACTAGCTCTACTACCACCACCACTAACTCTACCACCACCACTACCTCTACTGGACCTACCACCAATAGCTATACTACCACCACTAGCTTTACTACCACCACTAGCTTTACTACCACCACTAGCTTTACTACCACCACTAGCTTTACTACCACTACTAGCTTTACTACCACCACTAGCTTTATTACCACCACTAGCTTTACTACCACCACTAGCTCTGCTGGACCTACCATCACTAGCTTTACTACCATCACTAGCTTTACTACCACCACTAGCTTTACTACCACCACTAGCTCTACTGGACCTACCACCACTAGCTTTACTACCACCACTAGCTTTACTATCACCACTAGCCCTACTGGACCTACCACCACTAGCTCTACTACCACCACTAGCTTTACTACCACCACTAGCTTTACTACCACCACTAGCTTTACTACCACCACTAGCTCTACTGGAACTACCACCAATAGCTTTACTACCACCACTAGCTTTACTACCACCACTAGCTCTACTGGACCTACCACCACTAGCTTTACTACCACCACTAGCTTTACTACCACCACTAGCTCTACTACCACCACCACTAGCTTTACTACCACCACCACTAGCTTTACTACCACCACTAGCTCTACTACCACCACTAGCTTTACTACCACCACTAGCTTTACTACCACCAATAGCTTTACTACCACCACTAGCTTTACTACCACCACTAGCTTTACTACCACCACTAGCTTTACTACCACCACGAGCTTTACTACCACCACTGGCTTTACTACCACCACTGGCTTTACTACCACCACTAGCTTTACTACCACCACTAGCTCTACTGGACCTACCACCACTAGCTTTACTACCACCACTAGCTCTACTGGACCTACCACCACTAGCTTTACTACCACCACTAGCTTTACTACCACCACTAGCTTTACTACCACCACTAGCTTTACTACCACCACTAGCTCTACTGGACCTACCACCACTAGCTTTACTACCACCACTAGCTCTACTACTACCACCACTAGCTCTACTACCACCACCACTAGCTTTACTACCACCACTAGCTTTACTACCACCACTAGCTTTACTACCACCACTAGCTGTACTACCACCACTAGCTTTACTACCACCAATAGCTTTACTACCACCACTAGCTTTACTACCACCACTAGCTTTACTACCACCACTAGCTGTACTACCACCACTAGCTTTACTACCACCACTAGCTTTACTACCACCACTAGCTCTACTGGACCTACCACCACTAGCTTTACTACCACCACTAGCTCTACTACTACCACCACTAGCTCTACTACCACCACCACTAGCTTTACTACCACCACTAGCTTTACTACCACCACTAGCTGTACTACCACCACTAGCTTTACTACCACCAATAGCTTTACTACCACCACTAGCTTTACTACCACCACTAGCTTTACTACCACCACTAGCTTTACTACCACCAATAGCTTTACTACCACCAATAGCTTTACTACCACCACTAGCTTTACTACCACCACTAGCTCTACTGGATCTACCACCACTAGCTCTACTGGATCTACCACCACTAGCTCTACTGGATCTACCACCACTAGCTTTACTACCACCACTAGCTTTACTACCACCACTAGCTTTACTACCACCACTAGCTTTACTACCACCACTAGCTCAACTACCACCACTAGCTCTACTACCACCAATAGCTTTACTACCACCACTAGCTTTACTACCACCACTAGCTTTACTACCACCACTAGCTTTACTACCACCAATAGCTTTACTACCACCACTAGCTTTACTACCACCACTAGCTTTACTACCACCACTAGCTTTACTACCACCACTAGCTTTACTACCACCACTAGCCCTACCACCACTAGGTCTACTACCAACACCACTAGCTCTACCACCACCACTAGCTCTACTGGATCTACCACCACTGATGGCATCTTAGTTTATTTTACTGAGTTGCTGTCACCACCACTAGCTCTTACTCCACCACCACTAGCTCTACTACCACCACCACTAACTCTACCACCACCACTACCTCTACTGGACCTACCACCAATAGCTATACTACCACCACTAGCTTTACTACCACCACTAGCTTTACTACCACCACTAGCTTTACTACCACCACTAGCTTTACTACCACTACTAGCTTTACTACCACCACTAGCTTTATTACCACCACTAGCTTTACTACCACCACTAGCTCTGCTGGACCTACCATCACTAGCTTTACTACCATCACTAGCTTTACTACCACCACTAGCTTTACTACCACCACTAGCTCTACTGGACCTACCACCACTAGCTTTACTACCACCACTAGCTTTACTATCACCACTAGCCCTACTGGACCTACCACCACTAGCTCTACTACCACCACTAGCTTTAATACCACCACTAGCTTTACTACCACCACTAGCTTTACTACCACCACTAGCTCTACTGGACCTACCACCAATAGCTTTACTACCACCACTAGCTTTACTACCACCACTAGCTCTACTGGACCTACCACCACTAGCTTTACTACCACCACTAGCTTTACTACCACCACTAGCTCTACTACCACCACCACTAGCTTTACTACCACCACCACTAGCTTTACTACCACCACTAGCTCTACTACCACCACTAGCTTTACTACCACCACTAGCTTTACTACCACCAATAGCTTTACTACCACCACTAGCTTTACTACCACCACTAGCTTTACTACCACCACTAGCTTTACTACCACCACGAGCTTTACTACCACCACTGGCTTTACTACCACCACTGGCTTTACTACCACCACTAGCTTTACTACCACCACTAGCTCTACTGGACCTACCACCACTAGCTTTACTACCACCACTAGCTCTACTGGACCTACCACCACTAGCTTTACTACCACCACTAGCTTTACTACCACCACTAGCTTTACTACCACCACTAGCTTTACTACCACCACTAGCTCTACTGGACCTACCACCACTAGCTTTACTACCACCACTAGCTCTACTACTACCACCACTAGCTCTACTACCACCACCACTAGCTTTACTACCACCACTAGCTTTACTACCACTACTAGCTTTACTACCACCACTAGCTTTACTACCACCACTAGCTCTACTACCACCACTAGCTTTACTACCACCAATAGCTGTACTACCACCACTAGCTTTACTACCACCAATAGCTCTACTACCACCACTAGCTTTACTACCACCACTAGCTTTACTACCACCACTAGCTTTACTACCACCACTAGCTTTACTACCACCACTAGCTTTACTACCACCACTAGCTTTACTACCACCACTAGCTTTATTACCACCACTAGCTTTACTACCACCACTAGCTTTACTACCATCACTAGCTTTACTACCACCAATAGCTTTACTACCACCACTAGCTTTACTACCACCAAAAGCTTTACTACCACCACTAGCTTTACTACCACCACTAGCTTTACTACCACCAATAGCTTTACTACCACCAATAGCTTTACTACCACCACTAGCTTTACTACCACCACTAGCTTTACTACCACCACTAGCTCTACTGGATCTACCACCACTAGCTTTACTACCACCACTAGCTTTACTACCACCACTAGCTTTACTACCACCACTAGCTCTACTACCACCACTAGCTCTACTACCACCAATAGCTTTACTACCACCACTAGCTTTACTACCATCACTAGCTTTACTACCACCACTAGCTTTACTACCACCACTAGCTTTACTACCACCAATAGCTTTACTACCACCACGAGCTTTACTACCACCACTAGCTTTACTACCACCACTAGCTTTACTACCACCAATAGCTTTACTACCACCAATAGCTTTACTACCACCACTAGCTTTACTACCACCACTAGCTCTACTACCACCACCACTAGCTCTACTGGATCTACCACCACTAGCTTTACTACCACCACTAGCTTTACTACCACCACTAGCTTTACTACCACCACTAGCTCTACTACCACCACTAGCTTTACTACCACCAATAGCTGTACTACCACCACTAGCTTTACTACCACCACTAGCTCTACTACCACCACTAGCTTTACTACCACCACTAGCTTTACTACCACCACTAGCTTTACTACCACCACTAGCTTTACTACCACCACTAGCTTTACTACCACCACTAGCTTTACTACCACCACTAGCTCTACTACCACCACTAGCTTTACTACCACCAATAGCTTTACTACCACCACTAGCTTTACTACCACCACTAGCTTTACTACCACCACTAGCTTTACTACCACCAATAGCTTTACTACCACCACTAGCTCTACTGGATCTACCACCACTAGCTTTACTACCACCACTAGCTTTACTACCACCACTAGCTTTACTACCACCACTAGCTTTACTACCACCACTAGCTTTACTACCACCAATAGCTTTACTACCACCACTAGCTTTACTACCACCACTAGCTTTACTACCACCAATAGCTTTACTACCACCAATAGCTTTACTACCACCACTAGCTTTACTACCACCACTAGCTTTACAACCACCACTAGCTTTACTACCACCACTAGCTTTACAACCACCAATAGCTTTACTACCACCACTAGCTCTACTATCACCACCACTAGCTCTACTGGATCTACCACCAATAGCTTTACTACCACCACTAGCTTTACTACCACCACTAGCTTTACTACCACCGCTAGCTTTACTACCACCGCTAGCTTTACTACCACCGCTAGCTCTACTACCACCAATAGCTGTACTACCACCACTAGCTGTACTACCACCACTAGCTTTACTACCACCAATAGCTTTACTACCACCACTAGCTCTACTACCACCACTAGCTTTACTACCACCACTAGCTTTACTACCACCACTAGCTTTACTACCACCACTAGCTCTACTACCACCACTAGCTTTACTACCACCAATAGCTTTACTACCACCACTAGCTTTACTACCACCACTAGCTTTACTACCACCACTAGCTTTACTACCACCAATAGCTTTACTACCACCAATAGCTTTACTACCACCAATAGCTTTACTACCACCACTAGCTTTACTACCACCACTAGCTCTACTGGATCTACCACCACTAGCTCTACTGGATCTACCACCACTAGCTCTACTGGATCTACCACCACTAGCTTTACTACCACCACTAGCTTTACTACCACCACTAGCTTTACTACCACCACTAGCTTTACTACCACCACTAGCTCAACTACCACCACTAGCTCTACTACCACCAATAGCTTTACTACCACTACTAGCTTTACTACCACCACTAGCTTTACTACCACCACTAGCTTTACTACCACCACTAGCTCTACTACCACCACTAGCTCTACTACCACCACTAGCTTTACTACCACCACTAGCTTTACTACCACCACTAGCTTTACTACCACCACTAGCTTTACTACCACCACTAGCTTTACTACCACCAATAGCTTTACTACCACCACTAGCTTTACTACCACCAATAGCTTTACTACCACCACTAGCTTTACTACCACAACTAGCTCTACTGGATCTACCACCACTAGCTCTACTGGATCTACCACCACTAGCTTTACTACCACCACTAGCTTTACTACCACCACTAGCTTTACTACCACCACTAGCTTTACTACAACCACTAGCTTTACTACCACCAATAGCTTTACTACCACCAATAGCTTTACTACCACCAATAGCTTTACTACCACCACTAGCTTTACTACCACCACTAGCTCTACTGGATCTACCACCACTAGCTCTACTGGATCTACCACCACTAGCTCTACTGGATCTACCACCACTAGCTTTACTACCACCACTAGCTTTACTACCACCACTAGCTTTACTACCACCACTAGCTTTACTACCACCACTAGCTTTACTACCACCACTAGCTCAACTACCACCACTAGCTCTACTACCACCAATAGCTTTACTACCACTACTAGCTTTACTACCACCACTAGCTTTACTACCACCACTAGCTTTACTACCACCACTAGCTCTACTACCACCACTAGCTCTACTACCACCACTAGCTTTACTACCACCACTAGCTTTACTACCACCACTAGCTTTACTACCACCACTAGCTTTACTACCACCACTAGCTTTACTACCACCACTAGCTTTACTACCACCAATAGCTTTACTACCACCACTAGCTTTACTACCACCAATAGCTTTACTACCACCACTAGCTTTACTACCACAACTAGCTCTACTGGATCTACCACCACTAGCTCTACTGGATCTACCACCACTAGCTTTACTACCACCACTAGCTTTACTACCACCACTAGCTTTACTACCACCACTAGCTTTACTACCACCACTAGCTTTACTACCACCAATAGCTGTACTACCACCACTAGCTGTACTACCACCACTAGCTTTACTACCACCAATAGCTTTACTACCACCACTAGCTCTACTACCACCACTAGCTTTACTACCACCACTAGCTTTACTACCACCACTAGCTTTACTACCACCACTAGCTCTACTACCACCACTAGCTTTACTACCACCACTAGCTTTACTACCACCACTAGCTTTACTACCACCACTAGCTTTACTACCACCAATAGCTTTACTACCACCAATAGCTTTACTACCACCAATAGCTTTACTACCACCACTAGCTTTACTACCACCACTAGCTCTACTGGATCTACCACCACTAGCTCTACTGGATCTACCACCACTAGCTCTACTGGATCTACCACCACTAGCTTTACTACCACCACTAGCTTTACTACCACCACTAGCTTTACTACCACCACTAGCTTTACTACCACCACTAGCTTTACTACCACCACTAGCTCAACTACCACCACTAGCTCTACTACCACCAATAGCTTTACTACCACTACTAGCTTTACTACCACCACTAGCTTTACTACCACCACTAGCTTTACTACCACCACTAGCTCTACTACCACCACTAGCTCTACTACCACCACTAGCTTTACTACCACCACTAGCTTTACTACCACCACTAGCTTTACTACCACCACTAGCTTTACTACCACCACTAGCTTTACTACCACCAATAGCTTTACTACCACCACTAGCTTTACTACCACCAATAGCTTTACTACCACCACTAGCTTTACTACCACAACTAGCTCTACTGGATCTACCACCACTAGCTCTACTGGATCTACCACCACTAGCTTTACTACCACCACTAGCTTTACTACCACCACTAGCTTTACTACCACCACTAGCTTTACTACCACCACTAGCTTTACTACCACCAATAGCTTTACTACCACCACTAGCTTTACTACCACCACTAGCTTTACTACCACCAATAGCTTTACTACCACCACTAGCTTTACTACCACCACTAGCTTTACTACCACCACTAGCTTTACTACCACCACTAGCTTTACTACCACCAATAGCTTTACTACCACCACTAGCTTTACTACCACCACTAGCTCTACTATCACCACCACTAGCTCTACTGGATCTACCACCAATAGCTTTACTACCACCACTAGCTTTACTACCACCACTAGCTTTACTACCACCGCTAGCTTTACTACCACCGCTAGCTTTACTACCACCGCTAGCTCTACTACCACCAATAGCTGTACTACCACCACTAGCTGTACTACCACCACTAGCTTTACTACCACCAATAGCTTTACTACCACCACTAGCTCTACTACCACCACTAGCTTTACTACCACCACTAGCTTTACTACCACCACTAGCTTTACTACCACCACTAGCTCTACTACCACCACTAGCTTTACTACCACCAATAGCTTTACTACCACCACTAGCTTTACTACCACCACTAGCTTTACTACCACCACTAGCTTTACTACCACCAATAGCTTTACTACCACCAATAGCTTTACTACCACCAATAGCTTTACTACCACCACTAGCTCTACTGGATCTACCACCACTAGCTCTACTGGATCTACCACCACTAGCTCTACTGGATCTACCACCACTAGCTTTACTACCACCACTAGCTTTACTACCACCACTAGCTTTACTACCACCACTAGCTTTACTACCACCACTAGCTTTACTACCACCACTAGCTCAACTACCACCACTAGCTCTACTACCACCAATAGCTTTACTACCACTACTAGCTTTACTACCACCACTAGCTTTACTACCACCACTAGCTTTACTACCACCACTAGCTCTACTACCACCACTAGCTCTACTACCACCACTAGCTTTACTACCACCACTAGCTTTACTACCACCACTAGCTTTACTACCACCACTAGCTTTACTACCACCACTAGCTTTACTACCACCACTAGCTTTACTACCACCAATAGCTTTACTACCACCACTAGCTTTACTACCACCAATAGCTTTACTACCACCACTAGCTTTACTACCACAACTAGCTCTACTGGATCTACCACCACTAGCTCTACTGGATCTACCACCACTAGCTTTACTACCACCACTAGCTTTACTACCACCACTAGCTTTACTACCACCACTAGCTTTACTACCACCACTAGCTTTACTACCACCACTAGCTCAACTACCACCACTAGCTTTACTACCACCAATAGCTTTACTACCACCACTAGCTTTACTACCACCGCTAGCTTTACTACCACCGCTAGCTTTACTACCACCGCTAGCTTTACTACCACCACTAGCTCTACTACCACCAATAGCTGTACTACCACCACTAGCTGTACTACCACCACTAGCTTTACTACCACCAATAGCTTTACTACCACCACTAGCTCTACTACCACCACTAGCTTTACTACCACCAATAGCTTTACTACCACCACTAGCTTTACTACCACCGCTAGCTTTACTACCACCGCTAGCTTTACTACCACCGCTAGCTTTACTACCACCACTAGCTCTACTACCACCAATAGCTGTACTACCACCACTAGCTGTACTACCACCACTAGCTTTACTACCACCAATAGCTTTACTACCACCACTAGCTCTACTACCACCACTAGCTTTACTACCACCACTAGCTTTACTACCACCACTAGCTTTACTACCACCACTAGCTCTACTACCACCACTAGCTTTACTACCACCAATAGCTTTACTACCACCACTAGCTTTACTACCACCACTAGCTTTACTACCACCACTAGCTTTACTACCACCACTAGCTTTATTACCACCAATAGCTTTACTACCACCAATAGCTTTACTACCACCACTAGCTTTACTACCACCACTAGCTCTACTGGATCTACCACCACTAGCTCTACTGGATCTACCACCACTAGCTCTACTGGATCTACCACCACTAGCTTTACTACCACCACTAGCTTTACTACCACCACTAGCTTTACTACCACCACTAGCTCAACTACCACCACTAGCTCTACTACAACCAATAGCTTTACTACCACCACTAGCTTTACTACCACCACTAGCTTTACTACCACCAATAGCTTTACTACCACCAATAGCTTTACTACCACCACTAGCTTTACTACCACCACTAGCTTTACTACCACCACTAGCTTTACTACCACCACTAGCTTTACTACCACCACTAGCCCTACCACCACTAGGTCTACTACCAACACCACTAGCTCTACCACCACCACTAGCTCTACTGGATCTACCACCACTGATGGCATCTTAGTTTATTTTACTGAGTTGCTGTCACCACCACTAGCTCTTACTCCACCACCACTAGCTCTACTACCACCACCACTAACTCTACCACCACCACTACCTCTACTGGACCTACCACCAATAGCTATACTACCACCACTAGCTTTACTACCACCACTAGCTTTACTACCACCACTAGCTTTACTACCACCACTAGCTTTACTACCACTACTAGCTTTACTACCACCACTAGCTTTATTACCACCACTAGCTTTACTACCACCACTAGCTCTGCTGGACCTACCATCACTAGCTTTACTACCATCACTAGCTTTACTACCACCACTAGCTTTACTACCACCACTAGCTCTACTGGACCTACCACCACTAGCTTTACTACCACCACTAGCTTTACTATCACCACTAGCCCTACTGGACCTACCACCACTAGCTCTACTACCACCACTAGCTTTACTACCACCACTAGCTTTACTACCACCACTAGCTTTACTACCACCACTAGCTCTACTGGACCTACCACCAATAGCTTTACTACCACCACTAGCTTTACTACCACCACTAGCTCTACTGGACCTACCACCACTAGCTTTACTACCACCACTAGCTTTACTACCACCACTAGCTCTACTACCACCACCACTAGCTTTACTACCACCACCACTAGCTTTACTACCACCACTAGCTCTACTACCACCACTAGCTTTACTACCACCACTAGCTTTACTACCACCAATAGCTTTACTACCACCACTAGCTTTACTACCACCACTAGCTTTACTACCACCACTAGCTTTACTACCACCACGAGCTTTACTACCACCACTGGCTTTACTACCACCACTGGCTTTACTACCACCACTAGCTTTACTACCACCACTAGCTCTACTGGACCTACCACCACTAGCTTTACTACCACCACTAGCTCTACTGGACCTACCACCACTAGCTTTACTACCACCACTAGCTCTACTACCACCACTAGCTTTACTACCACCACTAGCTTTACTACCACCACTAGCTCTACTGGACCTACCACCACTAGCTTTACTACCACCACTAGCTCTACTACTACCACCACTAGCTCTACTACCACCACCACTAGCTTTACTACCACCATTAGCTTTACTACCACCACTAGCTTTACTACCACCACTAGCTTTACTACCACCACTAGCTTTACTACCACCACTAGCTCTACTACCACCACTAGCTTTACTACCACCAATAGCTGTACTACCACCACTAGCTTTACTACCACCAATAGCTCTACTACCACCACTAGCTTTACTACCACCACTAGCTTTACTACCACCACTAGCTTTACTACCACCACTAGCTTTACTACCACCACTAGCTTTACTACCACCACTAGCTTTATTACCACCACTAGCTTTACTACCACCACTAGCTTTACTACCATCACTAGCTTTACTACCACCAATAGCTTTACTACCACCACTAGCTTTACTACCACCAAAAGCTTTACTACCACCACTAGCTTTACTACCACCACTAGCTTTACTACCACCAATAGCTTTACTACCACCAATAGCTTTACTACCACCACTAGCTTTACTACCACCACTAGCTTTACTACCACCACTAGCTCTACTGGATCTACCACCACTAGCTTTACTACCACCACTAGCTTTACTACCACCACTAGCTTTACTACCACCACTAGCTTTACTACCACCACTAGCTTTACTACCACCACTAGCTTTACTACCACCACTAGCTCTACTACCACCACTAGCTCTACTACCACCAATAGCTTTACTACCACCACTAGCTTTACTACCACCACTAGCTTTACTACCACCACTAGCTTTACTACCACCACTAGCTTTACTACCACCAATAGCTTTACTCCCACCACGAGCTTTACTACCACCACTAGCTTTACTACCACCACTAGCTTTACTACCACCAATAGCTTTACTACCACCAATAGCTTTACTACCACCACTAGCTTTACTACCACCACTAGCTCTACTACCACCACCACTAGCTCTACTGGATCTACCACCACTAGCTTTACTACCACCACTAGCTTTACTACCACCACTAGCTTTACTACCACCACTAGCTCTACTACCACCACTAGCTTTACTACCACCAATAGCTGTACTACCACCACTAGCTTTACTACCACCACTAGCTCTACTACCACCACTAGCTTTACTACCACCACTAGCTTTACTACCACCACTAGCTTTACTACCACCACTAGCTTTACTACCACCACTAGATTTACTACCACCACTAGCTTTACTACCACCACTAGCTCTACTACCACCACTAGCTTTACTACCACCAATAGCTTTACTACCACCACTAGCTTTACTACCACCACTAGCTTTACTACCACCACTAGCTTTACTACCACCAATAGCTTTACTACCATCACTAGCTCTACTGGATCTACCACCACTAGCTTTACTACCACCACTAGCTTTACTACCACCACTAGCTTTACTACCACCACTAGCTTTACTACCACCACTAGCTTTACTACCACCACTAGCTTTACTACCACCAATAGCTTTACTACCACCACTAGCTTTACTACCACCACTAGCTTTACTACCACCAATAGCTTTACTACCACCACTAGCTTTACTACCACCACTAGCTTTACTACCACCACTAGCTTTACTACCACCACTAGCTTTACTACCACCAATAGCTTTACTACCACCACTAGCTTTACTACCACCACTAGCTCTACTATCACCACCACTAGCTCTACTGGATCTACCACCAATAGCTTTACTACCACCACTAGCTTTACTACCACCGCTAGCTTTACTACCACCGCTAGCTTTACTACCACCGCTAGCTTTACTACCACCACTAGCTCTACTACCACCAATAGCTGTACTACCACCACTAGCTGTACTACCACCACTAGCTTTACTACCACCAATAGCTTTACTACCACCACTAGCTCTACTACCACCACTAGCTTTACTACCACCACTAGCTTTACTACCACCACTAGCTTTACTACCACCACTAGCTCTACTACCACCACTAGCTTTACTACCACCAATAGCTTTACTACCACCACTAGCTTTACTACCACCACTAGCTTTACTACCACCACTAGCTTTACTACCACCAATAGCTTTACTACCACCAATAGCTTTACTACCACCAATAGCTTTACTACCACCAATAGCTTTACTACCACCACTAGCTTTACTACCACCACTAGCTCTACTGGATCTACCACCACTAGCTCTACTGGATCTACCACCATTAGCTTTACTACCACCACTAGCTTTACTACCACCACTAGCTTTACTACCACCACTAGCTTTACTACCACCACTAGCTTTACTACCACCACTAGCTTTACTACCACCACTAGCTCAACTACCACCACTAGCTCTACTACCACCAATAGCTTTACTACCACTACTAGCTTTACTACCACCACTAGCTTTACTACCACCACTAGCTTTACTACCACCACTAGCTTTACTACCACCACTAGCTTTACTACCACCACTAGCTCTACTACCACCACTAGCTTTACTACCACCACTAGCTTTACTACCACCACTAGCTTTACTACCACCACTAGCTTTACTACCACCACTAGCTTTACTATCACCACTAGCTTTACTACCACCACTAGCTTTACTACCACCAATAGCTTTACTACCACCACTAGCTTTACTACCACCAATAGCTTTACTACCACCACTAGCTTTACTACCACAACTAGCTCTACTGGATCTACCACCACTAGCTCTACTGGATCTACCACCACTAGCTTTACTACCACCACTAGCTTTACTACCACCACTAGCTTTACTACCACCACTAGCTTTACTACCACCACTAGCTTTACTACCACCACTAGCTCAACTACCACCACTAGCTTTACTACCACCACTAGCTTTACTACCACCACTAGCTTTACTACCACCACTAGCTTTACTACCACCACTAGCTTTACTACCACCACTAGCTTTACTACCACCACTAGCTTTACTACCACCACTAGCTCAACTACCACCACTAGCTCTACTACCACCAATAGCTTTACTACCACTACTAGCTTTACTACCACCACTAGCTTTACTACCACCACTAGCTTTACTACCACCACTAGCTTTACTACCACCACTAGCTTTACTACCACCACTAGCTCTACTACCACCACTAGCTTTACTACCACCACTAGCTTTACTACCACCACTAGCTTTACTACCACCACTAGCTTTACTACCACCACTAGCTTTACTATCACCACTAGCTTTACTACCACCACTAGCTTTACTACCACCAATAGCTTTACTACCACCACTAGCTTTACTACCACCAATAGCTTTACTACCACCACTAGCTTTACTACCACAACTAGCTCTACTGGATCTACCACCACTAGCTCTACTGGATCTACCACCACTAGCTTTACTACCACCACTAGCTTTACTACCACCACTAGCTTTACTACCACCACTAGCTTTACTACCACCACTAGCTTTACTACCACCACTAGCTTTACTACCACCACTAGCTCAACTACCACCACTAGCTTTACTACCACCACTAGCTTTACTACCACCACTAGCTTTACTACCACCACTAGCTTTACTACCACCACTAGCTTTACTACCACCACTAGCTTTACTACCACCACTAGCTTTACTACCACCACTAGCTCTACTACCACCACCACTAGCTCTACTGGATCTACCACCAATAGCTTTACTACCACCAATAGCTTTACTACCACCACTAGCTTTACTACCACCACTAGCTTTACTACCACCAATAGCTTTACTACCACCACTAGCTCTACCACCACCACTAGCTTTACTACCACCACTAGCTCTACCACCACCACTAGCCCTACCGCCACTAGGTCTACTACCACCACCACTAGCTCTACCACCACCACTACTAGCTCTACCACCACCACTACCTTTACTACCACTGATGGCATCTTAGTTTATTTTACTGAGTTGCTGTCACCACCACTAGCTCTTACTCCACCACCACTAGCTCTCCCTCCACCACCACTAACTCTACTGCCACAAGCTCTATGTGCTCTACCACCACCACTAGCTCTCCCACCATCACCACCAGCTCTGCTACCACCACTAGCTCTACCACCTCCACAATTAGCTCTCCCATCATCACCACCAGCTCTACTGCCACCACCACTAGCTCTACCACCTACTAGTTCCTGCAGATCTACCACCACCACTAGCACTACCACCTACTAGTTCCAGCAGATCTACCACCACCACTAGCACTACCAACACCTCTAACTCTTCCACCACTAGTTCCAACACTTTTATTTAGATTTTTTTATTTCACCTTCATTTAACCAGGTAGGCTAGTTGAGAACAAGTTCTCATTTGCAACTGCGACCTGGCCAAGATAAAGCATAGCAGTGTGAACAGACAACACAGAGTTACACATGGAGTAAACAATTAACAAGTCAATAACACAGTAGAAAAAAACGAGTCTATATACATTGTGTGCAAAAGGCATGAGGAGGTAGGCGAATAATTACAATTTTGCAGATTAACACTGGAGTGATAAATGATTTCGGAAAAGCTGACCACGACTCCATTTTGTTGATCCCTGCCTACAGACAGAAACTAAAACAAGATGCTCCCGCGCTGAGGTCTGTTCAACACTGGTCCGACCAATCTGATTCCACACTCCAAGACTGCTTCCATCACGTGGACTGGCGTATGCTTCATGGTTAATTACCGAGACGTGGTGTGGCCACAACAACATACAGGATCTCAAATCCTTCTGTTCACCTGACTTAGAATTCCTCACAATCAAATGTCGACCGCATTATCTACCAAGGGAATTCTCTTCGATTATAATCACAGCCGTATATATTCCCCCCCAAGCAGACACATCGATGGCTCTGAACTAACTTTATTTGACTCTTTGCAAACTGGAATCCATATATCTTGTGGCTGCATTCATTGTAGCTGGGGATTTTAACAAGGCTAATCTGAAAACAAGACTCCCTAAATTGTATCAGCATATATCATCTACTGCATCTTTATGTAATACATGTATCACTAGCCACTTTAACTATGCCACTTTGTTTACATACTCATCTCATATGTATATACTGTACTCAATACCATCTACTGTATCTTGCCTATGCTGCTCTGTACCATCACTCATTCATATATCTTTATGTAGATATTCTTTATCCCTTTACACTTGTCTATGAGGTAGTAGTTTTGGAATTGTTAGCTAGATTACTTGTTGGTTATTACTGCATTGTCAGAACTAGAAGCACAAGCATTTCGCTACACTCGCATTAACATCTGCTAACCATGTGTATGTGACAAATACGATTTGATTTGATCAGATGGTCATGTACAGGTAGAGATATTGGTGTGCAAAAGAGCAGAAAAGTAAATAAATATAAACAGTATGGGGATGACGTAGGTAAAATTGGGTGGGCTATTTACCGATAGACTATGTACAGCTGCAGCGATCGGTTAGCTGCTCAGATAGCAGATGTTTGAAGTTGGTGAGGGAGATAAAAGTCTCCAACTTCAGCGATTTTTTTGCAATTCGTTCCAGTCACAGGCAGCAGAGAACTGGAATGAAAGGCGGCCAAATGAGGTGTTGGCTTTAGGGATGATCAGTGAGATACACCTGCTGGAGCGCGTGCTACGGGTGGGTGTTGCCATCGTGACCAGTGAATTTAAGGCGGAGCTTTACCTAGCATGGACTTGTAGATGACCTGGAGCCAGTGGGTCTGGCGACGAATATGTAGCGAGGGCTACAACTTGCACTATCAACACCACTAACTCTACCACCACTAGCTCCAACACACTCACAACTAGCTCTACCACCACCACTAGCTCTTCTAGATTCACCACTAGCTCTACCACCACCACTAGCTCTACCACCACTAGCTCTATTAGATCTACCAACACCACTGGCTCTACCACCACCACTAGCTCTACCGTCACTAGCACTACCACAACCACTAGCTGTACTACATCCACCACTAGCTCCGCCACCACTCTACCATCACTGCTAGCTCTACCAGCACCACTAGCTTTTCTAGATCAAATCAAATCAAATGTATTTATATAGCCCTTCGTACATCAGCTGATATCTCAAAGTGCTGTACAGAAACCCAGCCTAAAACCCCAAACAGCAAGCAATGCAGGTGTAGAAGCACGGTGGCTAGGAAAAACTCCCTAGAAAGGCCAAAACCTAGGAAGAAACCTAGAGAGGAACCAGGCTATGTGGGGTGGCCAGTCCTCTTCTGGCTGTGCCGGGTGGAGATTATAACAGAACATTGCCAAGATGTTCAAATGTTCATAAATGACCAGCATGGTCCAATAATAATAAGGCAGAACAGTTGAAACTGGAGCAGCAGCATGGCCAGGTGGACTGGGGACAGCAAGGAGTCATCATGTCAGGTAGTCATGAGGCATGGTCCTTAGGGCTCAGGTCCTCTGAGAGAGAGAGAATTAGAGAGAGCACACTTAAATTCACACAGGACACCGGATAGGACAGGAGAAGTACTCCAGATATAACAAACTGACCCTAGCCCCCCGACACATAAACTACTGCAAAAATAAATACCGGAGGCTGAGAGAGGAGGGGTCAGGAGACACTGTGGCCCCATCCGAGGACACCCCCGGACAGGGCCAAACAGGAAGGATATAACCCCACCCACTTTAACAAAGCACAGCCCCCACACCACTAGAGGGATATCTTCAACCACCAACTTACCATCCTGAGACAAGGCCGAGTATAGCCCACAAAGATCTCCGCCACGGCACAACCCAAGGGGGGGGGCGCCAACCCAGACAGGAAGATCACATCAGTGACGCACCCCTCCCAGAGATGGTATGAAAGAGCCCCAGTAAGCCAGTGACTCAGCCCCTGTAATGGGGTTAGAGGCAGAGAATCCCAGTGGAAAGAGGGGAACCGGCCAGGCAGAGACAGCAAGGGCGGTTCGTTGCTCCATAGCCTTTCCGTTCACCTTCCCACTCCTGGGCCAGACTACACTCAATCATATGACCCACTGAAGAGATTAGTCTTCAGTAAAGACTTGAGGTTGAGACCGAGTTTGCATGGGTAGGCAGACCGTTCCATAAAAATGGAGCTCTATAGGAGAAAGCCCTGCCTCCAGCTGTTTGCTATTCTAGGGACAATTAGGAGGCCTGCGTCTTGTGACCGTAGCGTACGTGTAGGTATGTACGGCAGGACCAAATCAGAGAGATAGGTAGGAGCAAGCCCATGTAATGCTTTGTAGGTTATCAGTAAAACCTTGAAATCAGCCCTTGCCTTGACAGGAAGCCAGTGTAGGGAGGCTAGCACTGGAGTAATATGATCACATTTTTTGGTTCTAGATTCTCCACTAGCTCTACCACCACTAGCTCCAACACCCTCACTACTAGCTCTACCACCTCCACTAGCTGTACTACATCCACCACTAGCTCCACCACCACTAGATCTACCATCATCGCTAGCTCTACCACCACCACTAGCTCTATTACCACAACTAGCTCTACTACCACCACTTGCTCAAACACCACCACTTCTAGCTCTACCAGCTCTACCACCACTAGCTCTAACACCACCACCACTAGCTCTAACGCCACTACAAGCTCTCCCGCCACCACCACTAGCTCTACTGCCACTACTAGCTCTCCCACCACCACCACTAGCTCCCCGGCCACCGCCACTAGCTCTACTGCCACTACTAGCTCTCCCACCACCACCACTAGCTCTACAACCTACTAGCTCTCCCACCACCACCACTAGCTCTACTGCCACCACCACTAGCTCTACCGCCACCACAAAGTCTACCGCCACCACAAACTCTACCGCCAACCCCAGCTCTAATAGATCCACCACTAGCTCCACCACCACAACTAGCTCTACCACCACTAGCGCAATACCATCACCACTAGCTCTACCAGCTCTACCACCACGAACTCTTCCACCACCACGAACTCTTCCACCACCACTATCTCTGCTAGATCTACCACTAGCTCCACCATCACCACCTATAGCTCCACCATCACCACTACTAGCTCCACTATCACCATCACTAGCTCCACCACCACCACCACCACCACCACTAGATCCACCACCACCACCACTCGTTTGACCATATCTACCACCACTACCACCACTAGATCTACCACCACTAACTCAACCTCTAGCTCTACTACTACCACCACTTGCTCTAACACCACCACCACCAGCAATAGCTCTACCGCCACCCCCACTAGCTCTACCACCACTACTAGCTCTCTTGCCACCACCACTAGCTCTAGCACCACCACACCTAGCTCTACCTCCACTACTAGCTCTCCCACCAACACCACTAGCTCTAACACCACCACCACTAGCTCTACAACCTACTAGTTCTAGCAGATTTATCACAACCACTAGCACTAGCACTACCAACACCACTAACTCTACCACCACTAGCTCCAACACACTCACTACTAGCTCTACCACCACCACTAGCTCTACTCCATCCACCACTAGCTCTTCTAGATTCTCCACTAGCTCTACCACCACTAGCTCCAACACCCTCACTACTAGCTCTACCACCTCCACTAGCAGTACTACATCCACCACTAGCTCCACCACCACTAGATCTACCATCATCGCTAGCTCTACTACCACAACTAGCTCTACTACCACCACTTACTCCAACACCACCACTTCTATCTCTACCAGCTCTACCACCACTAGCTCTAACACCACCACCACTAGTTCTAACGCCACTACAAGCTCTCCCACCACCACCACTAGCTCTACTGCCACCACCACTAGCTCTACCGCCACCACAAAGTCTACCGCCACCACAAACTCTACCGCCAACCCCAGCTCTAATAGGTCCACCACTAGCTCCACCACCACAACTAGCTCTACCACCACTAGCGCAATAACATCACCACTAGCTCTACCAGCTCTACCACCACTAGCTCTACCACCACCAATAACTATTCCACCACCACAATATTAACACCATCACCACTAGCTCTACCACCACCACGAACTCTTCCACCACCACTATCTCTGCTAGATCTACCACTAGCTCCACCATCACCACATATAGCTCCACCATCACCACTACTAGCTCCACTATCACCACCACTAGCTCCACCACCACCACCACCACTAGATCCACCACCACCACCACTCGTTTGACCATATCTACCACCACTACCACCACTAGATCTACCACCACTAACTCAACCTCTAGCTCTAACACCACCACCACCAGCAATAGCTCTACCGCCACCCCCACTAGCTCTACCACCACTACTAGCTCTCTTGCCACCACCACTAGCTCTAGCACCACCACACCTAGCTCTACCTCCACTACTAGCTCTCCCACCAACACCACTAGCTCTAACACCACCACAACTAGCTCTACAACCTACTAGTTACAGCAGATTTATCACCACCACTAGCACTACCAAAACCACTAACTCTACCACCACTAGCTCCAACACACTCACTACTAGCTCTACCACCAGCACTAGCTCTACTCCATTCACCACTAGCTTTTCTAGATTCACCACTAGCTCTACCACCGCCACTAGCTCTACCACCACTACTAGATCTACCACCACCACTAGCTCTACCACCACTACTAGGTCTCCTGCCACCACCACTAGCTCTAGCACCACCACCACTAGCTCTACCACCACCACTAGCTCTTCTAGATTCACCACTAGCTCTACCACCACTAGCTCCAACACCCTCACTACTAGCTCTACCACCACCACTAGCTGTACTACATCCACCACTAGCTCCACCACCACTAGATCTACCATCACCGCTAGCTCTACCATCACTGCTAGCTCTACCACCACCACTAGCTCTACCACCACTACTAGCTCTCCTGCCACCACCACTAGCTCTAGCACCATCACCACTAGCTCTACCGCCACCACCACTAGCTCTACTGCCACTACTAGCTCTCAAACCACCACCACTAGCTCTCCGGCCACCACCACTAGCTCAACCGCCACCACCACTAGCTCAACCGCCACCACCACCCGTTTGACCATATCTACCACCACTACCACCACTAGCTCTACATCCACCACTAACTCAACCTCTAGCTCTACTACTACCACCACCAATAGCTCTACTACCACCACCACTAGCTCTACCGCCACCACCACTAGCTCTACCACCACTACTAGCTCTCCTGCAACCACCACTAGCTCTACTGCCACTACCTGCTCACCCGCCACCACCACTAGCTCTACTGCCACTACTAGCTCTCCGGCCACCACCACTAGCTCTCCGGCCACCACCACTAGCTCTACCGCCACCACCACTAGCTCTACCGCCACCACAAACTATACCGCTAACCCCAGCTCTCCCACCACCACTAGCTCTACTTGATCCACCACTAGCTCCTCCACTACCACTTGCTCTACCACAATCGCTAGCTCTACCACCACTAGCTCCAATACCATCACCACTAGCTCTACCAGATCTACCACCACTAGCTATTCCACCACCACTAGCTCTACCACCACCAATAACTATTCCACCACCAGTAGCTCTACCAGCTCTACCGCCACTAGCTCTACCACCACCACTATCTCTACTAGATCTACCACTAGCTCCACCATCACCACCACTAGCTCCACCATCACCACCCCTACCTCCACCACCACCACCACTAACTCCACCACCAAAACCACAAGCTCCACCACCACCACCACTAGCTCTATCACCACCACTAGCTCTACCTGCTCTACCATCACTAGCTCTACCACCACCACTAACTCTACCTCTAGCTCTACTACCACCACAACTAGCTCTACCACCACCAATGGCTCTCCCACCACGACTAGCTCTACCGCCACGACTAGCTGTACCACCACCACCACTAGCTCCACCACCACCAGCTCTACAGCTACTACTAGCTCTCCCATCACCTCCACCACTAGCTCTACCACCACCACTTGCTCCAACACCACCACAACTAGATCTACCACCACCACTAGCTCTACCATCACCACTAGCTGTACTACCACTAGCTCTACCGCCACCACCACCAGCTCTACCACCACTAGATCTTCCACCACCACTAGCTCTAACACCAACACAAACTCTACCACCACAACTAACTCTTTCCACCACCACTATCTCTACTAGATCTACCACTAGCTCCACCACCACTAGCTCCACCACCACCACCACTAGTTCTACCATTTCTACCACCAACTCTACCAGCACTAGCTCTACCAGCTATACCACCACCACTAGCTATACCACCACCAGTAGCTCTACTACCCCCACCACTAGCTCTACTACCACCACTTACTCTACCGCCACGACTAGCTCTACCGCTACGACTAGCTCTACCACCACCAGCACTAGCTCTACCGTAACCACCACCAGCAGTAGCTCTAACATCACCACCACTAGCTCTACCACCACCACTAGCTCTACCGCCACAACAATATCCCTGTCTGGTGACATCTACTGTAGATTCATATTACTGAGGTCTGTTCCCATCTGATGACATATAGCTTCATATTACTGAGGTGTGTCGCTGTCACCACCGCTAGCTCTACCGCCACCACCACTAGCTCTACCACCACAACAATATCCCTGTCTGGTGACATCTACTGTAGATTCATATTATTGAGGTCTGTTCCCGTCTGATGACATATAGCTTCATATTACTGAGGTGTGTCGCTGTCACCACCGCTAGCTCTACCTCCACCACCACCACTAGCTCTACCGCCACAACTAGCTCTACCACCACTACCAGCTCTACCACCATCACCTCCACCACTAGCTCTACCACCACCACCTTAACACCGAAACTCCACCACAACCTACAGCCTGCAGCCTACCTGCTCCAAATGTTGGTAAGAAAAATACATATCAGCACTCATTTTAGGGAATATATAGTTGCTTATAGAGGTGGTGGGATATGTTTGGGATTCATCCAATGGCATTGAGGAGTACACCACCTCAGTCATCGGCTTCATCAATAAGCGCATTTACGACGTCGTCCCCACAGTGACTGTGCGTACATATCCCAACCAGAAGCCATGTATTACAGGGAACATCTCCATCGAGCTAAAGGCTAGAGCTTACGCTTTCAAGGAGCGGGACACTAATCCGGACGCTTATAAGAAATCCCACTTTTCCCTCAGAACATACCTGGCTTGTCCAGATGGGTTAGGGCAGTGTGGTTGTGATTATTTTTGGTGGTAAGCAAATTGGAGTGGGTCTAGGGTGTCAGGTAGGGTGGAGGTGATATGGTCCTTGACTAGTCTCTCAAAGCACTTCATGATGACGGAAGTGAGTGCTACGGGGCTGTAGTCGTTTAGCTCAGTTACCTTAGCTTTCTTGGGAACAGGGACAATGGTGGCCCTCTTGAAGCATGTGGGAACAGCAGACTGGGATAAGGATTGATTGAATATGTCCGTAAACACACCAGCCAGCTGGTCTGCGCATGCTCTGAGAACGCGGCTGGGGATGCCGTCTGGGCCTGCCGTCTGGGCCTGCAGCCTTGCGAGGGTTAACACATTTAAATGTTTTACTCACGTCGGCTGCAGTGAAGGAGAGTCCGCAGGTTTTGGTTGCGGGCCGTGTCAGTGGCACTGTATTGTCCTCAAAGCGGACAAAGAAGTTGTTTAGTCTGTCTGGGAGCAAGACATTGGAGTCTGTGATGGGACTGGTTTTATTTTTGTAATCCGTGATTGACTGTAGACCCTGCCACATTCCTCTCGTGTCTGAGCTGTTGAATTGCAACTCTACTTTGTCTCTATACTGACGCTTATCTTGTTTGTATTCGGTCATGTTTCTGGTCACCTTGCCCTGGTTAAAAGCAGTGGTTCACGCTTTCAGTTTCACGCAAATGCTGCCATCAATCCACGGTTTCTGGTTTGGGAATGTTTTAATCGTTGCTATGGGTATGACACGTTAATGCACTTTCTAATGAACACGCTCACCGAATCAGCTTATTCGTCAATGTTGTTGTTTGACTCAATGAGGAACATATCCCAATCCATGTGATCAAAGCAGTCTTGAAGAGTGGAATCAGATTGGTCGGACCAGCGTGGAACAGACCTGAGCGCAGGAGCTTCTTGTTTTAGTTTCTGTCTGTCAGCTGGGAGCAACAAAATGGAGTCGTGGTCAGCTTTCCGAAAGGAGGGTGGGGGGAGGGCCTTATATGCGCCGTGGAATTTTGAATAGCAATAATCCAGGGTTTTACCAGCCCTGGTTGCGCAATCGATATGCTAATATAATTTAGGGAGCCTTGTTTTCAGATTAGCCTTGTTAAAATCCCCAGCTACAATGAATGCAGCCTCAGGATATGTGGTTTCCAGTTTGCATAGAGTCAAATAAAGTTTGTTCAGGGACATCGATGTGTCTGCTTGGGGGGGAATATATACGGCTGTGATTATAATCGAAGAGAATTCCCTTGGTAGATAATGCGGTCGACATTTGATTGTGAGGAATTCTAAGTCAGGTGAACAGAAGGACTTGAGTTCCTGTATGTTGCTATGATCACACCACGTCTCGTTAATCATAAGGCATACCCCCCCGCCCCTCTTCTTACCAGAAAGATGCTTGTTTCTGTCGGCGGGATGCGTGAAGAAACCAGCTGGCTGCACCGACTCAGTTAGCGTCTCTCGAGTGAGCCATGTTTCCTTGAAGCAAAGAACGTCACAGTCTCTGATGTCTCTCTGGACTGCTACCCTTGCTTGGATTTCATCAACCTTGTTGTCAAGAGACTGGACATTGGCGAGTAGTATGCTACTCGCGCGATGTGCCCGTCTGTGCGCGATGTTCCCGTCTCTGGAGCCTGACCAGAAGACTGCTTCGTTTGCCTCTTTTACGACATCGTTGTTTTGGGTCGTTGGCTGTGATCTGATCCATTGTCCAGGGTGGAAGGCAGAACACAGGATCCTCTTCGGGAAAATCATATTCCTGGTCGTAATTATGGTGAGTTGACGTTGCTCTTATATTCAGTAGTTCCTCCCGACTGTATGTAATAAAACCTAAGATTACCTGGGGTACCAATGTAAGAAATAACACGTAAAAAAAAATTGCTGCATAGTTTACTAGGAACGCGAAGCGAGGCGGCCATCTCTGTCGGCATCAATCTCTCTGATTTGGTCCTGCCGTACATACCTACATGTACGCTACGGCCTCCTAATTGTCCCTAGAATTTCTAAGCAAACAGCTGTAGGCAGGGCTTTCTCCTATAGAGCTCAATTTGTATGGAATGGTCTGCCTACCCATGTGAGAGACGCAAACTCGGTCTCAATCTTTACGTCTTTACTGAAGACTCATCTCTTCAGTGGGTCATATGATTGAGTGTAGTCTGGCCCAGGAGTGTGAAGGTGAACGGAAAGGCTCTGGAGCAACGAACCGCCCTTGCTGTCTCTGCCTGGCCGGTTCCCCTCTTTCCACTGGGATTCTCTGCCTCTAACCCTATTACAGGGGCTGAGTCACTGACTTACTGGGGCTCTTTCATACCGTCCCTGGGAGGGATGCGTCACTGATGTGATCTTCCTGTCTGGGTTGGCGCCCCCCCCCCCTTGGGTTGTGTCATGGCGGAGATCTTTGTGGGCTATACTCAGCCTTGTCTCAGGATGGTAAGTTGGTGGTTGAAGATATCCCTCTAGTGGTGTGGGGGCTGTGCTTTGGCAAAGTGGGTGGGGTTATATTCTTCCTGTTTGGCCCTGTCCGGGGGTATCATCGGATGGGGCCACAGTGTCTCCTGACCCCTCCTGTCTCAGCCTTCAGTATTTATGCTGCAGTAGTTTGTGTTGGGGAGCTAGGGTCAGTTTGTTATATCTGGAGTACTTCTCTTGTCTTATCCGGTGTCCTGTGTGAATTTAAGTATGCTCTCTCTAATTTTCTCTTTCTTTCTCTCTCTCGGAGGACCTAAGTCCTAGGACCATGCCTCTGGACTACCTGGCATGATGACTCCTTGCTGTCCTCAGTCCACCTGGCCATGCTGCTGCTCCAGTTTCAACTGTTCTGCCTGCGGCTATGGAATCCTGACCTGTTCACCGGACGTGCTACCTGTCCCAGACCTATTATTTGACCATGCTGGTCATTTATGAACATTTGAACATCTTGGCTATGTTCTGTTATAATCTCCACCCGGCACAGCCAGAAGAGGACTGGCCACCCCTCATAGCATGGTTCCTCTCTAGGTTTCTTCCTAGGTTTTGGCCTTTCTAGGGAGTTTTTCCTAGCCAACATGCTTCAACACCTGCATTGCTTGCTGTTTGGTGTTTTAGGCTGGGTTTCGGTACAGCACTTTGAGATATCAGCTGATGTACGAAGGGCTTTATAAATAAATTTGATTTGGACTTCCTGACGGGCGGCCCCCAGGTGGAGAGGATAGGCAACAACACGTCCTCAACACGGGGGCCGGTCAGGGGTGTGTACTTAGTCCCCTCCTGTACTCCCTGTTCATCCATGACTGCATGGCCACACACAACTCCAACACCATCATTAAGTTTGCTGACAACACAACAGTGGTAGGCCTGATCACCGACGAGACAGCCTATAGGGAGGAGGACAGAGACCTGACAGTGTGGTGCCAGGACAACACCCTCTCCATCAATGTGAGCAAGACAAAGGCCCCCATTAATATAGACTGGACTGTAGTGGAGTGGGTCGAGAGTTTCAAGTTTCTTAATGTCCACTTCACCAACTAATTAATTATCATGGTCCAAACATACCAAAACAGTCGTTAAAATTGCACGACAACACCTTTTCCCCCTCAGGAGACTGAAAAGATTTAGCATGTGTCCCCAGAACCTCAAAATGTTCTACAGCTGCATCAATGAGAGCATCCTAACCGGTTGCATCCCCGGCTGGTATGGCAACTGCTTGGCATCTTACCATAAGGCACTACAGAGTGTAATGCGTACAGCCCAGTACATCACTGGGGCCAAACTTCCTGCCATCCAAGACCTATATAATAGGTGGTGTCATAATACCTGGTATATAGTAATAGGAAAGCCCAAAAAGTTGTCAGACTCCAGTTACCCAAGTCATAGACTGTTTTCTCTGCTACCGCACGGCAAGCAGTACCGGAGCACCAAGTCTAGGACCAAAAGGCTCCTTAACAGCTTCTACCCCCATGCCATAAGACTGCTGAACAATTAATCAAATTGCTACCGGACTATTTACATTGACCACCCCTCCTCATTTGTTTTTACACAGCTGCTACTTGCTGTTTATTATCTATGCATAGGCTATGCATATCCCTACCTACATATAACAGTTACCTCAACTAACCTGTACCCCCATGCATTGACTCGGTACCGGTATAAAGCCTCGTTTTTGTTATTTTATTGTGTTACTTTTTATTATTTTTTACTTTAGTTTATTTGGTAAATATTTTCTTAACTCTTTCTTGAACTGTACTGTTGGTTAAGGGCTTGTAAGTAAGCATTTCATGGTAAGATCTACACTTGTTGTATTCGGCGCATGTGAAAAATAAAGTTTGATTTGATTTTTGATTTGATTAGAACAAAGTGTTTATTGTACTAACACTCATGAGTTCTTGTTGTTGTGGGTTTGTTTTTGCTTAAACCAACAACCAACAGCAGCAGCAATTTTATTGGAGTTGTCCCTAAGGCTCCAGGAGACGAGGTCCAGGAAGGCTGAGTCTGAGGCTGTACTGACAGTCTCACCTTAAAAACATCAACAAGAAGAAAATAGAGAGATTAAGAAAACAAAGCAGGTTCTTCCAAAAAAGTTTGTCTCAAAGAAGGTTGTTGCAACACAACAAGCCACATCAGCCACCAAAGAATGGGATGCGCAGTGTATTTTTGTTTCAGTCACTGGTGGGGACTAGACTATGTGTGAACAGTGCAGGTGATGGGCTCGTGAGTTGTGCTCCAATTCTACTGGGGATAGCTTAATTTGTGACCTACGTACAAATTAGAATTGTGCAATAGCAGAGCATAAGAGTTGCCACATCAATGTTACACTGAATAAATAGTTAAGTTACTAGTTATTGTTATTAGTTATATTCCATTATAATATTATATTCCAATTAATATTGTTTTTATGAATTAAAAACAACTATTGAAAACCTTTATCTTCTGAATGTCATTTTAAAGACTGCTGGGATTTAACATCTCGCATTATTCAAATAATATTTAGTGCAATTGTACATAATGGAAAACACATGTTTACATTGCCAAAGCAAGTGAAATAGATAATAAACAATAAAAAATTAACTTTGAACATTACACTTACAGAAGTTCCAAAATAATAAGGACATTTCAAATGTCATGTTAGGTATATATATATATATATATATATATACAGTGTTGTAACGATGTGCAAATAGCTAAAGTACAAAAGGGAAAATAAATAAACATAAATATAGGTTGTATTTGCAGTGGTGTTATTTCACTCCCTCACTTGTTGAATCATGTCTCCGTGACTTAATCAGTGGCAAAAAGTCGACCACGGACTCGATAGCCTAAAAGCGTGGATATCGAGTCAGGAACTGTAACTTTCAAGAGAGATGAATATAACCTTCTAGTCCTAGTCTGTCCAGTCAATGTGATGTCTATTTTCACAGTCTGACTTAATTCAACGTTCAGCTCCATTTTGTGACTGAATGCAACAATGTATCAAGAAGTAGCAGGGTTGCATCCATTAGAATGACGTCATAATAGAACCCAGTTATAGTTGGTTGCAATGTCGCACCAGGTGACGGTCAAAGGGCGTCTCAGAGCGCCCTCCCGTGGCATACATGAAACACTGCATCCCCACTACAATACCGGTACATCTGGCCCTTTTGGGATTTTAGTCCAGGTTGAGATAATGGCTGTGAATTACAATAGCTAATAGAAGTACGTAATGCAAGGCTAGTTGGTCACATTTGAAGGTGATCATTCATATTCCGCCCTTTCTATCTCTATTCGGTGTGTCTGACTAGATAAGAGAAGAAGACTGAGGATGTTTTGGTGAGGTGTGCAGTCTGTCCTCGGCCGCCAGGGGTGCAGGGAGAACTGCTCATTCATTCACACTGGGCTTTGTAGCTGAAGCCACCTACAGGCGCCCGGACGATGCGACGTAAACGTTCCCTCTCCTCAGATTAATTTAGAAAAGCCGACAAACAAAAATGTGTCGAGCTAGAAGGGCGCCATGTTGGCCACAAGCACGAAGCCAAATGTTAATGTATTTTCCGCCTTGTTTTGGGCAGAAGTTATAATGGAGTAGAGACAGTCGTTTTATGATGCTGGGAATAGAGGGGGATTATTTTATGAGTTTCATTGAAATAAGACTATAAATTAAACGCAACCTCTAGACCCTATCAAATCATGTTATCTGTTCGCAGGGGCACCTACTAATCAAGCGCTCGATATTATTTCATGGTGATTTTTTTCTTTTTTCCTTCCCTCGCTTTGCTAGAAGCACTTCGCGCGTAAAGAACATCACCGGTTCCCAAATTCTCCGTGTTCTGCAGCTGCGAATAGCGCTCCGTAATTGGCGGAGAGCACATCAATCCTGCGTTTAGCCGCACCCCTCCCCCCATTCAGCCAGTCTGGTGGCTGTTCCTGTGTGTTTACTACACGGACCAGGCAGCAGCAGACACTTGGCTTCACATGCACCTAACTCACAACAGCTAGCTAGCTAAACACTTTATAGTTCCATCTGAAAGAGAATCTCCAAGAATCCAACATGCCCAAGAGAAAGGTACGTAGTTTGGTGACTATTTAGAGAGGATTGTGAAACAAGAAAAGCAGGCAGCTATTGATGGCTTGCAAATGAATGTGGAGCGCCATCCCCTCCAACGATTACTTAATTATAAACATATTTCTTTGGGGAATTGACGGCATTTATTTGAAGGGTATGTTAAAAAATATATTTTTTTTTTAAATGTTTAAATTCATATTTTTCTGATCGCTTGCGGGCTTAAAAGTCTGGCGACCGGCGGTCGCTGTCCTTTGGGAAGCCAGAAGTCTCTCTCTGTCTCCATGTAGTTAAAGCACAACCAGCAGCCATGCTTTGCAGCCCAAGTCTTCCTCTCTTCTTCGACCTACCGAACAGAAACGCTTCAGTTACCGCCATTTTCCCCTCAATCCGCCCCAAATTACCTCGAGAATTCGCTTTAGTATCTATAGTTTCAATTCTGATCGTTAAAAGATGCAGTCGTCGTCTTATTTCGATACAAATGTATATTTTTTGTCTTTGTTCATGGTCCCAGGTGGCTGCAGTGTCGTGTCTCTACCGCCGGGCGGCGCTGCGGAGGCTTAACTCTGCTCCTCCCTCTTGCTTATTCCGTCCCGCGCGAGTTTTCAAATCCTGCCTGAGCTCATAGAAAGAAGAGAGAGATGGAGAGAGTGGAGAAAGAGAGACAGATACTTTAGGACCCCAACTTTCAGTGTTACTGGTCCCAAAACATATAAACTGTTAACAAAACTCAAATATTACATTACACTTCCATCTAATGGGTCTAAAAACAAGTTTATTTTAACATTATCTATGACATTTTTACTTTTTTCTTGAAATTTAAAAGTTATCTGGGGTCTTCCCTGACAGTTCATAAATGTGTAATTTGAGTCACCGTAGACTGTTGCCTGCTCTTATAGAGAAGTGTTTTCGTGATAAAAGTTGTTTTTGTTGTTTGTCCTCAGCAGGGAGCCGCTGGGGACGTCAAGGAGGAGGTGAGACTGAGACAGACTTAACACTGTGACCTCAACTACAACCCATCACTTATAATTACTATTCTTTATCAGCTCCGTTTCAACATAGTTGGTCTCTGACAGTGTGTGTGTTGACATGTTTTCTCTTCCTGTTGCAGCCCCAGAGGAGATCCGCCCGGTTATCAGCGGTGAGACCAGCTACGATACAGACATTATATACTACCTTATGACGCATCATATAACCTATACACCAGTTTTTACACATTTATAACCTCTTATTGCAGCTTAAAGCACATTTATAGACTATAATTAAGCATACAACACATCAAATACCTATATACCACCTTATAACATCATACAACCACTATATGACAAATAACACAACCTCAGCTACAATCACCATACAATCATTACACACGTATTCTCTATATATACCACCTTATAACACATCATACAACCACTATATGACAAATAACACAACCTCAGCTACAATCACCATACAATCATTACACACGTATTCTCTATATATACCACCTTATAACACATCATACAACCACTATATGACAAATAACACAACCTCAGCTACAATCACCATACAATCATTACACACGTATTCTCTCTATATACCACCTTATAACACATCATACAACCACTATATGACAAATAACACAACCTCAGCTACAATCACCATACAATCATTACACACGTATTCTCTATATATACCACCTTATAACACATCATACAACCACTATATGACAAATAACACAACCTCAGCTACAATCACCATACAATCATTACACACGTATTCTCTATATATACCACCTTATAACACATCATACAACCACTATATGACAAATAACACAACCTCAGCTACAATCACCATACAATCATTACACACGTATTCTCTATATATACCACCTTATAACACATCATACAACCACTATATGACAAATAACACAACCTCAGCTACAATCACCATACAATCATTACACACGTATTCTCTATATATACCACCTTATAACACATCATACAACCACTATATGACAAATAACACAACCTCAGCTACAATCACCATACAATAATTACACACGTATTCTCTCTATATATACCAGGTAATTACACATGTATTGTCTCTATATATACCAGGTAATTACACATGTATTGTCTCTATATATACCAGGTAATTACACGCATATTGTCTCTATATATAGCAGGTAATTACACATGTATTCTCTCTATATATACCAGGTAATTACACATGTATTGTCTCTATATATACCAGGTAATTACACGCATATTGTCTCTATATATATAGCAGGTAATTACACATGTATTGTCTCTATATATAGCAGGTAATTACACGCGTATTGTCTCTATATAGCAGGTAATTACACACGTATTACTATATACAGCAGTATTGTCTCTATATAGCAGATAATTACACATGTATTGTCTCTATATAGCAGGTAATTACACACGTATTACTATATACAGCAGGCAATTACACATGTATTACACATGTATTGTCTCTATATACCAGGTAATTACACATGTATTACACATGTATTGTCTCTATATAGCAGGAAATTACACATGTATTACACATGTATTGTCTCTATATAGCAGGTAATTACACGCATATTGTCTCTATATATAGCAGGTAATTACACGCATATTGTCTCTATATATAGCAGGTAATTACACATGTATTGTCTCTATATATAGCAGGTAATTACACATGTATTGTCTCTATATATAGCAGGTAATTACACGCGTATTGTCTCTATATATAGCAGGTAATTACACGCGTATTGTCTCTATATAGCAGGTAATTACACACGTATTACTATATACAGCAGTATTGTCTCTATATAGCAGATAATTACACATGTATTGTCTCTATATAGCAGGTAATTACACACGTATTACTATATACAGCAGGTAATTACACATGTATTACACATGTATTGTCTCTATATACCAGGTAATTACACATGTATTACACATGTATTGTCTCAATATAGCAGGAAATTACACATGTATTACACATGTATTGTCTCTATATAGCAGGTAATTACACATGTATTGTCTCTATATAGCAGGAAATTACACATGTATTGTCTCTATATAGCAGGTAATTACACGCATATTGTCTCTATATATAGCAGGTAATTACACATGTATTGTCTCTATATATAGCAGGTAATTACACATGTATTGTCTCTATATATAGCAGGTAATTACACGCGTATTGTCTCTATATAGCAGGTTACACACGTATTACTATATACAGCAGGTATATCTCTATATATAGCAGGTATTGTCTCTATATACCAGGTAATTACACATGTATTACACATGTATTGTCTCTATATAGCAGGAAATTACACATGTATTACACATGTATTGTCTCTATATAGCAGGTAATTACACACGTATTACTATATACAGCAGGTAATTACACATGTATTACACATGTATTGTCTCTATATAGCAGGTAATTAATTACACATGTATTACACATGTATTGTCTCTATATAGCAGGTTACACACGTATTACTATATACAGCAGGTAATTACACATGTATTACACATGTATTGTCTCTATATAGCAGATAATTGCACATGTATTGTCTCTATATAGCAGGTAATTACACACGTATTACTATATACAGCAGGTAATTACACATGTATTACACATGTATTGTCTCTATATAGCAGGAAATTACACATGCATTACACATGTATTGTCTCTATATAGCAGGTAATTACACATGTATTGTCTCTATATAGCAGGTAATTACACATGTATTGTCTCTATATAGC
Source organism: Oncorhynchus clarkii lewisi (assembly GCF_045791955.1). Classification (NCBI taxonomy): domain Eukaryota; kingdom Metazoa; phylum Chordata; class Actinopteri; order Salmoniformes; family Salmonidae; genus Oncorhynchus; species Oncorhynchus clarkii. The sequence goes on from NC_092160.1 coordinate 42,232,183, forward strand.
AGGTAATTACACATGTATTGTCTCTATATAGCAGGAAATTACACATGTATTACACATGTATTGTCTCTATATAGCAGGTAATTACACACGTATTACTATATACAGCAGGTAATTACACATGTATTACACATGTATTGTCTCTATATAGCAGGAAATTACACATGCATTACACATGTATTGTCTCTATATAGCAGGTAATTACACATGTATTGTCTCTATATAGCAGGTAATTACACATGTATTGTCTCTATATAGCAGGAAATTACACATGTATTACACATGTATTGTCTCTATATACCAGGTAATTACACATGCTAAATTAAACTTCGCTCCAACAGCATGTACACCTTGATAACATCTGCTACAATAACTAGACCATATTATTAGACATGTTTTATAACTATATTCCAGGTTATTACACAAACTGATACACCTAATTACGCGTCTATTAGCTATGTAAAAGATTATAACACCTTTATAACCTCTACTACAGTATTCCACATACACCATACACTACACTTATCTAATTAGCTAATTACACATGTATTACATATTTAGCAGGTTACATAACTCTTAACCAGTTTATAAATCATGCAACCAGTTAGTAAAGTCCCACTGAAGCCCTAGCTCCTATTGGTCAGTAGATCTGAAGCCCTAGCATCTATTGGTCAGTAGATCTGAAGCGCTAGCACCTATTGGTCAGTAGATCTGAAGCGCTAGCACCTATTGGTCAGTAGATCTGAAGCGCTAGCACCTATTGGTCAGTAGATCTGAAGCCCTAGCATCTATTGGTCAGTAGATCTGAAGCCCTAGCATCTATTGGTCAGTAGATCTGAAGCCCTAGCTCCTATTGGTCAGTAGATCTGAAGCCCTAGCTCCTATTGGTCAGTAGATCTGAAGCCCTAGCATCTATTGGTCAGTAGATCTGAAGCCCTAGCTCCTATTGGTCAGTAGATCTGAAGCCCTAGCATCTATTGGTCAGTAGATCTGAAACCCTAGCATCTATTGGTCAGTAGATCTGAAGCCCTAGCTCCTATTGGTCAGTAGATCTGAAGCCTTAGCACCTATTGGTCAGTAGAACTAGGAATGATCAGTGGTTGTAGAACACATGAGACTGATGTTTGTTCTCTCTCTCCAGAAACCAGCCCCAGCCAAGACTGAACCCAAGGCCAAGAAGGAGAAACCAGCAAAGGTACGAGAACAGAACTACAAACCCCAGGGCTGCACACAACGTCACTTCAAACTCAAGAACCATCAAACAGAACAAAAGACTAGAACATCGCATTACAGAACTACAAACCCCAGAATCATCACAAAAACATAACTACAAACCCCCCTCTCCAGAAAGAGAAGGCATACATATGAACATAGTATACAGTGCCTTTGGAGAGAGTGTTCAGAGTGTTGTTAAGTTACAGCCTTATTCTAAAATGGGCACATTAATACATACATCCTCATCAATCTACACACAATACCCCATAATGATAAAGTAAAAACAGGTTTTTAGATTTTTTGCAAATGTTTTAGAGCTGGCCGCCTGGCCAAACTGAGCAATAGGGGGAGAAGGGTCTTGATCAGGGAGGTGACCAAGAACCCGATGGTCACTCTGACAGAGCTCCAGAGTTCCTCTTTGGAGATGGGAGAACCTTCCAGAAGGACAACCATCTCTGCAGCACTCCACCAAGCAGGCCTTTATGGTAGAGTGACCAGACGGAAGCCACTCCTCAGTAAAAGGCACCTAAAGACTCTGACCATGAAAAAACAAGATTCTCTGGTCTGATGAAACCAAGCTTGAAGTCTTTGGCCTGAATGCCAAGTGTCACATCTGGAAGAAACCTGGCACCATCCCTATGGTGAAGTATGGTGGTGGAAGCATCATGTTGTTGGGTTGTTTTTCAACGGCAGGGACTGGGAGAGTAGTCAGGATCGAGGGAAAGGTGAATGGCGCAAAGTACGGAGAGATCCTTGATGAAAATCTGCTCCAGAGCGCTCAGGACATCAGACTGGGGAGAAGGTTCACCTTCCAATAGGACAACGACCCTAAGCACACAGCCAAGACAACGCAGGAGTGGCTAAGGGACAAGTCTATGAATCTCCTTGAGTGGCCCAGCCAGAGCCCGGACTTAGAACCAATCGAACATCTCTGGAGAAAATGTATAAAAAACAGTTTTTGCTTTGTCAATATGGGGTTTTGTGCGGGGCCACTCAAAAAAAACAGATTTAATCCATTTTAGAATAAGGCTGTAACCTAAAATGTGGAAAAAGTCAAGGGGTCTGAATACTTTCCGAAGGCTCTGTAGATAATGTCTGTCACCCCCCCCACCCCCCCACCCAGAAAGAGAAGGCTGTGAACGACAAGAAGGAGGAGAAGAAAACTAAGAAGGCAGCAGCGAAGGAGAACGCAGAGGCTGAAGCTGCTGAGGAGAACCACTCTGAGAACGGAGATGCCAAGACCAACCAGGTAATATACATTACTATACTGGACATTTTTAACCTTTGAGTCATTTAGCAGTTGCTCTTATCCAGAGCGACTTACAGTTGTGAGTGCGCACATTTTCATACTGGTCCCCCGTGGGAATCGAACCCACAACCCTGGTGTTGCCATGCTCTAAGAGCAAAGGAAGACTACAGTACTATATACTACTGTACTGTAGACTACAGTACAATATACTACTGTACTGTAGACTACAGTACTATATACTACTGTACTATATACTACTGTACTGTAGACTACTATACTGTAGACTACTATACTATATACTACTCTACTATAGACTACAGTACTATAGACTACAGTACTATAGACTACTATACTGTAGACTACTATACTATATACTACTATACTGTAGACTACTATATACTACTCTACAGTGCACTACTATACTATATACTACTCTACAGTGCACTACTATCCTATATACTACTCTACAGTGCACTACTGTACTGTGCACTACTATACTGTACACTACTGTACTGTGCACTACTATTCACCACTATACTGTACACGACTACACTACTACAGTATATACTACTATAATATACACTACTATAAACTACTGTACGGTATACTACTGTACTGTGCACTACTATTCACCACTATACTGTACACGACTATACACTACTACAGTATATACTACTATAAACTCCTATACTGTACACTACTATACTATGGGCTCCCGAGTGGCGCAGCGGTCTAAGGCACTGCATCTCAGTGCTAGAGACGTCACTACAGACCCTGGTTTGATTCCAGGCTGTATCACAGCCGGCTGTGATTGGGAATCCCGTAGGGCGGCGCACAATTGGCCCGGCGTTGTTAGGGTTTGGCCGGGGTAGGCCGTCATTATAAATAATAACCACTTCATAACTGACTTGCTTGGTTAAATAAAAACACTACTATACTGTACATTACTATACATAAGACATGTCATAGGCAGACATTCAATGGTCATTAACAGGTATAGAGAGTCATAGGACAGGTCATAGACATTCAATGGTCATTAACGGGTATATTTGTATAAGACAGTCATTGCAGACATAAAGGATGGATCTAGAGACAGGGTCCTAGGAAGAACTAGAAAGACATCATGGACTGTAGAGGACATGAGGCTGGTCAGAAAGACATCATGGACTGTAGAGGACATGAGGCTGGTCATAAAGGGACATTAGAAGACATTGGTCAGCTTGATGGCAGAGATAAACTCCTGTTTTAGGATGAGAAACTACCAACAGGAATGTCAGGTTGTTCTACTGACCTCTAACCTCTGACCCTGCAGATGGAGGATGCTCCCGAGGCGGAGAAGGAGGAAGCCAAGTCTGAGTAGCAACACTGCCGACCCCTGACCTCCGACCCCCCCCCCCCAGCCTGCCCCAGTGTTCGTGGTCCCCCTCCAAGGCGTATTGTTAACAGAGGAATATTTTTATCAGTGATTTTATAAGTATACTATCTACTATCCGTACAGATTTTTAGCACAAAGCAAAGCTGAGTAATATAATGCAGATCTGCAGTGGTCATATCAACAAAGTATCTGCAGGCAAGATGAACACACTAAAATCTTTTTTAATTAAACAGCATTTCATGATTGTGTAGGAAGCAAAGCGCGTCCCGTCCCATAGTGAGTTGTGTGTTCCTGTGCCCCCCTCCTCCACAGTTGGTTCTCCTAGGGTTCTACCTTATTCCTGGATAATTAACTGTTTTGATCCCGTCTGTTATGTGCAGTGAGTTCCTTTTGCTTTGTCTAAATGTTCCTGTTTTTACATGAAACATGTTCTAAGCGTGTTGAAAGTGTGTTGTCCAATAAGGAAGAGGAAGAGAGAAATTCCGGGCACAGTGACATGCATGTCTCCTAGGCGACCCTGTAACAGTGACATGCATGTCTCCTAGGCGACCCTGTAACAGTGACATGCATGTCTCCTAGGCGGCCCTGTAACAGTGACATGCATGTCTCCTAGGCGGCCCTGTAACAGTGACATGCATGTCTCCTAGGTGACCCTGTAACAGCAGCCGTGTGTGCAACAGCTTTCCATCTTGCTGGTTTTCTAAACACACAGTTTTTTTTAGATAAGAGGTTCTCTGACGTGTGCAGGAGTCTCTGTCCCTCTGATGTTCTGGAATTCTCCAATAAAACGAGTCCTGTCAATTTTCCTCAAAACGCTGTTGAGTCTTTTACATCCTAGCCTGGGGTAGTTGGGTTTTAATTCAAATATTATTCTGTGTGAAGGCTGTTATAGGTCTGTTGTGGCTTCACTCACAGGTGTGAAATTAGCTCTTGACTAATCCAGAAGGAAAACTTTTTCCAGGAACATTAATCCTACTCCGGGATTCTCCATTCTCATGCCTTTTCAAATCTCATTTTATTGGTCACATACACACATTTAGCAGATGTTATTGCGGGTGTAGTGAAATGCTTGGTTCTCCTAGGGTTCTGCCTCCGTCCTGGTTTATTAACTGTTCTCCTTGATGTGTGTTTAGTCCAGGACTAGGACCTACAGTGTTAATGTTAACCACATGTCTCCTCACAGCTGCTCTGTTAGGTAAAATGCTCTATGGCACTGTATAGACACAGAAAAGCCTGTGTCTCAGTTCTCAATGCATTTATAACATGACTACCTCTGAGAGAAATCTACCAATTAAAAAAAAAAGTGATACCTTTTGATAGAACCAATAAAAAGAGGGAAGGAAGAAAAGTATTGCATTGTAAAAGTATTGGAGGAGCTTCTTCTAAGAAGCAGGCTCCATTTTGTCTCTTGTTGTGGAGAGTGTAGTTATGTTTATGACCACTAGTTGTCAGCATTGTCCTGTATCCGCTGTGAGAGCAAGGTGAGTCTTATCTGCAGAGGGCTAAGAGTTGGTGTGACAGCAGGCTTCTGTTCCAATCAAGCAATGACACCTGATGCAACTGATCGTCAAATCCTGTTCATCAATGAGGAATGTATTACTTGTGTGATTGCTTGGCTGGAACAAAATCCTGCACCCACACTGACACAGCTGAGTTAGAATCAGGAACCCATATACATAGAATTACTAGTTGGGGAAGCTACTCTGAAAATATAGTTGACCAATTACTTCCCACTGGAGGAAGTTAAGCTATGCTAAAGCTACCCTTAAAGATGTACTATGCAGAAAGGGGCCATTTCCTGTACTATGCAAAAAGGGGCCATTTCCTGTACTATGCAAAAAAAAATGCTAATAGTTCGCCATTTCAGTTTGACAAAACAAGCAGGTTTAGTGTAGAGAATCATTGTACCATTGAAACCGCTGTGAAATATTTTTTATTTATTTCACCTTAATTTAAATATCTTTTACATAACCAAACATTTTTTGTTTGAAGCTGGTGTACAAAACAGAAAGTAAAAGACACACACAAAATTTAAGAACGGGACGCATAGAACTAGCGCACATAGACTAGCTTTCTTAGTGTCCAACAAGCTTTCTCTGCCCTTAACTTTGTTCTGAACACCTCCAAAACAAAGGTCATGTGGTTTGGTAAGAAGAATGCCCCTCTCCCCACAGGTGTTATTACTACCTCTGAGGGTTTAGAGCCTCATACAAGTACTTGGGAGTATGGCTAGACGGTACATTGTCCTTCTCTCAGCACATATCAAAGCTGCAGGCTAAAGTTAAATCTAGACTTGGTTTTCTCTATCGTAATTGAACCTCTCACCCCAGCTGCCAAACTAACCCTGATTCAGATGACCATCCTACACATGCTAGATTACGGAGACGTAATTTATAGATCGGCAGGTCAGGGTGCTCTCGAGCGGCTAGATGTTCTTTACCATTCGGCCATCAGATTGGCCACCAATGCTTCTTATAGGACACGTCACTGTACTCTATACTCCTCTGTAAACTGGTCATCTCTGTATACCTGTCACAAGACCCACTGGTTGATGCTTATTTATAAAAAACCTCTTAGGCCTCACTCCCCCCTGAGATATCTACTGCAGCCCTCATCCTCCACATACAACACTTGTTCTGCCAGTCACATTCTGTTAAAGGTCCCTAAAACACACACCTCCCTGGGTCGCTCATCTTTTCAGTTTGCTGCAGCTAGCAATTGGAACGAGCTGCAACAAACACTCAAACTGTACAGTTTTATCTCAATCTCTTCATTAAAAGACTCAATCATGGACACTCTTACTGACAGTTGTGGCTGCTTTGCCTGATGTATTGTTGTCTCTACCTTCTTGTACTTTGTGCTGTTTTCTGTGCCCAATAATGTTTGTACCATGTTGTATTGCTACCATGCTGTCTTGTCATTTTGTGTTACTGCCATGTGATGTTGTTGTCTTAGAGAGACCTATGTAGTGTTGCTACCATGCTGTGTTTTCATGCGTTGCTGCCATATTGTGTTGTCATGCTATGTTGTTGTCTTTCGTCTCTCTTTATGTGGTGTTTTGGTCTCTCTTGTCGTGATGTGTGTTTTGTCCAATATTTTTATTTTGAATCCCATCCCCCGTCCCCTCAGGAGGCCTTTTGGTAGGCCGTCATTGTAAATAAGAATTTGTTATTTTATTTATTTGATTTTACCTTTATTTAACTAGGCAAGTCAGTTAAGAACAAATTATTATTTTCAATGACGGCCTAGGAACAGTGGGTTAACTGCCTGTTCGGGGGCAGAACGACAGATTTGTACCTTGTCAGCTCGGGGATTTGAACTTTCCGGTTACTAGTCCAACGCTCTAACCACTAGGCTACCCTGCCGCCCCAGTTCTTAACTGAGTTGCCTAGTTAAAGGTTAAATAAAATAATAATCAACACTAATTCATCTATGTTATGGGTAACCACTAGAGAATGACAATGACAACACTAATCCATCTATGTTATGGGAAACCACTAGAGAATGACAATGACAACACTAATTCATCTATGTTATGGGAAACCACTAGAGAACTTCAATAAGTGCATCGAGGACGTCGTCCCCACACTGACTGTACGTACATACCCCAACCAGAAGCCATGGAATACAGGCAACATTCACACTGAGCTAAAGGGTAGAGCTGCTGCTTTCAAGGTGCGGGACTCTAACCCGGAAGCTTACAAGAAATCCTGCTATGCCCTCGGACGAACCATCAAACAGGCAAAGCGTCAATACAGGGCTAAGATTGAATCGTACTACACCGGCTCCGAAACTTGTCTTATGTGGCAGGGCTTACAAACTATAACAGACTACAAAGGGAAGCACAGCTGTGAGCTGCCCAGTGACACATGCCTACCAGACGAGCTAAATCGCTTATATGCTCGCTTCGAGGCAAGCAACACTGAGGCATGCATGAGAGCATCAGCTGTTCCGGACGACTGTGTGATCACGCTCTCCGTAGCCGACGTAAGTAAGACCTTTAAACAAGTCAACATACACAAGGCTGCAGGGCCAGACGGATTACCAGGACGTGTGCTCCGGGCATGTGCTGACTAACTGGCAGGTGTTTTCACTGACATTTTCAACATGTCCCTGATTAAGTCTGTAATACCAACATGTTTTAAGCAGACCACCATAGTCCATATGCCCAAGAACACAAAGGCAACCTGCCTAAATGACTACAGACCTGTAGCACTCACGTCCGTTCTCTCTACTACCGCATGGCAAGTGGTGCCGGAGTGCCAAGTCTAGGACAAAAAGGCTTCACAACAGTTTTTACCCCCAAGTCATAAGACTCCTGAACAGGTAATCAAATGGCTACCCGGACTATTTGCATTGTGTGCCCCCCCATCCCCTCTTTTTACGCTGCTACTCTCTGTTTATCATATATACATAGTCACTTTAACTGTACATTCATGTACATACTACCTCAATTGGGCCGACCAACCACTGCTCCCGCACATTGGCTAACTGGGTTATCTGCATTGTGTCCCACCCACCACCCCCTCTTTTACACTACTGCTACTCTCTGTTCATCATGTATGCATAGTCACTTTAACCATATCTACATGTACATACTTCCTCAATCAGCCTGACTAACCGGTGTCTGTATGTAGCCTCGCTACTTTTATAGCCTCGCTACTGTATATAGCTAGATGGTTAGAGCCTGTAAGTAAGCACTTCACTGTAAGGTTTACACATGTTGTATTCGGCGCAAGTGACAAATAAACTTTGATTTGATTTGAACTGAAAGAAATTGATGGTGGCAAGGACAGCTCTTAACACACTGCTCTCTCAAAGAGCAGAAAAAAAGCTATTCAGTAATAGACAAATTATATGAGCATGGAAGTCTCTTGGCTAATCTATGAGCATGGTAATAAAAATGGATGTCTCTTACCTAATGTGATTTGTCGTCACCTTAATCACAACTCTGTTGTGTGCGTTAAAGATGCATTAGGCAAACGATGTTTCTGTTCAAATGAGATTGGCAGCACGCTTATGACAGCTCAATCCTGAACATGCCAATGACTAGTACGGAAGTAGCTGAATCAATCGATGAAGAGGTCCTGCTACCATTATAACTTAACTGAAAGCAGATATGGGCATTATTGGGCTTGAACAAGCAGGAAGCACAGATTGAAAGATAATGGTGGCAGATGGACTGAGGGAAGTAACTTAATTTGCATGTGGGATGGACTCATATGTTGTATGTGTATAAATACAGAGCCAGTGCTCTGGGAAAGTGTGTGTTCCGCGGACCATCTAGGCTTCTGATATGTTTGTATTAAAAGCCTATATTAAATTCACAAGTTCTTGTAAGTGTTATATTTTGTAACGATTTTCCACGACAAGTTCTATTAGATAGATAGGTCTGAATCCACGATATGGCAGAGGTTGAAAACCCTAAATCTATAAACATGGGCCCCTCTTAGATATCATCCTGACCAACCTGCCCTCTAAATGCACCTCTGCTGTCTTCAACCAGGATGTCAGCGATCACTGCCTCATTGCCTGCGTGTATCAAATGACCACCCCTCATCACTGTCAAACGCTCCCTAAATCACTTCAGCGAGCAGGCCTTTCGGAAGGATATGGACCTCATTCCGTCAGTAGAGGATGCCTGGTGATTCTTTAAAAGTGCTTTCCTCTCCATCTTAAATAAGCATGCCCCATTCAAAAAATGTAGAACTAAGAACAGATATAGCCATTGGTTTACCCCATACTTGTCTGCCCTTGACCAGCATAAAAACATACTGTGGTGTTCTGCACTAGCATTGAATACAGTAGCCCACGTGATATGCAACTTTTCAGGGAAGTCAGGAACCAATATACTCAGTCAGTTAGGAAAGCAAAGGCTAGCTTTTTGCAAGTAGAAATTTGCTTCCTGTAGCACTAATTCCAAAATGTTTTGGGACACTGTAAAGTCCATGGAGAATAAGAGCACCTCCTCCCAGCTGCCCACTGCACTGAGGATAGGAAACACTGTCACCACCGATAAATCTACGATAATTGATCATTTCAATAAGCATTTTTCCACAGCTGGCCATGCTTTCCACCTGGCTACCCCTAACCTGGCCAACATCTCATCACCCCCTGCACCAACTTTGGACACTGTGCTAAAAAACCTCCAAACGAGCTTCAATTTCATACAACACTCCTTCCGTAGCCTCCAACTGCTTTTAAATGCTAGTAAAACTAAGTGCATGCCCTTCAATCGATTACTGCCCGCACCCTCCCGCCCGACTAGCATCACTACTCTGGACGGTTCTGACCTAGAATATGTGAACAACTACAAATACCTAGGTGTCTGGTTAGACTGTAAACTCTCCTTCCAGACTGACATTAACCTCTAGCGTCGCGCAATCCCGTATCCGGGAGCGTAATCATAGCCTCAAGCTCATTACCATAACGCAACGTTAACTATTCATGAAAATCACAAATTAAATTAAATAAATATATTTGCTCACAAGCTTAGCCTTTTGTTAACAACACTGTCATCTCAGATTTTCAAAATATGCTTTTCAACCATAGCTACACAAGCATTTGTGTAAGAGTATTGATAGCTAGCATAGTATTAAGCCTAGCATTCAGCAGGCAACATTTTCACAAAAACAAGAAAAGCATTCAAATAAAATAATTTACCTTTGAAGAACTACGGATGTTTTCAATGAGGAGACTCTCAGTTAGATAGCAAATGTTCAGTTTTTCCAAAAATATTATTTGTGTAGGAGAAATCGGTCCGTTTTGTTCATCACGTTTGGCTAAGAAAAAACCCTGAAAATTCAGTCATTACAACGCCAAACTTTTTTTCCAAATTAACTTCATAATATCGACAGAAACATGGCAAACATTGTTTAGAATCAATCCTCAAGGTGTTTTTCACATATCTATTCGATGATAAATCACTCGTGGCAGTTGGGTTTCTCCTCGGAAGCAAATGGTAAAATACACGCAGCTGGAGATTACGCAATAATTGCAACGGGGGACACCAAGCGAGCACCTGGTAAATGTAGTCTCTTATGGTCAATCTTCCAATGATATGCCTGCAAATACGTCACAATGCTGCAGACACCTTGGGGAAACGACAGAAAGTGTAAGCTCATTCCTGGCGCATTCACAGCCATATAAGGAGACATTGGAACAAAGCGCATTCAAAATCTGGGGCATTTCCTGTTTGAAATTTCATCTTGGTTTCGCCTGTAGCATCAGTTCTGTGGCACTCACATATAATATTTTTGCAGATTTGGAAACGCCAGAGTGTTTTCTTTCCAAAGCTGTCAATTATATGCATAGTCGAGCATCTTTTCGTGACAAAATATCTTGTTTAAAACGGGAACGTTTTTTTATCCAAAAATTAAAAGAGCGCCCCCTATATCGAAGACGTTTTAAGCATCTCCAATCCAAAGTTAAATCTAGAATCGGCTCCCTATTTCGCACAAAGCCTCCTTCACTCATGCCGCCAAACATACCCTCGTAAAACTGACTATCCTACCGATCCTTGGCAATGTCATTTATAAAATAGCCCCCAACACTCTACTCAGCAAACTGGATATAGTCTATCACAGTGCCATCCGTTTTATCACCAAAGCCCCATATACAGGTACAACCCAACACTGCAGCTTGTATGCTCTCGGTGGCTGGCCCTCACTACATATCTGTTGCCAAACCAACTGACTCCAGGTCATCTAAAAGTTTTTGCTTGGTAAAGTCCAACCTTATCTCAGCTCACTGGTCACCATAGCAACACCCACCCATAGCACACGCTCCAGCAGGTATATTGCACTGGTCACTTCCAAAGCCAACACTTCCTTTGGCCGCCTTTCCTTCCAGTTCTCTGCTGCCAATGACTGGAACGAATTGCAAAAATCTCTGAAGCTAGAGTCTTATATCTCCCTCTCTAACTTTAAATATCAGCTGTCACAGCAGCTTGCCGATCACCGTACCTGCACACAGCCAATCTGTAAATAGCACACCCAACTACCTCATCCCCATATTATTTCTTACCCTCTTGCTCTTTTGCACCCCAGTATCTCTACTTGCACATCATCATCTGCACATCTATCACTCCAGTATTAATGCTAAGTTGTAATTATTTTCACCTTTAGGGCCTATTTATTGCCTACCTCTCTACTCTACTACTTTTGCACACACTGTACATAGATTCTTCTATTTTTTATTTTCTTTTGTGTTATTGACTGTACGTTTGTTTATGTGTAACTCTGTGTTGTTGTTTTTGACGCAGTGCTTTGCTTTCTCTTGGCCAGGTCGCAGTTGTAAATGAGAACTTCCTTCCTGGTTAAATAAAGGTGAAATAAAAAATAAAAAGCCATAACACATACGTTTTCTCAACACCAGGTTATGGTCAATATCAAATATCAAAGGCTGCACTGAAATCTAACATTACAGCTCCCACAATCTTCTAATTATCCATTTCTTTCAATCAGTCATCAGTCACTTGTGTCAGTGCAGTACATGTTGAGTGCCCTTCTCTATAATCATTCTGAAAGTCTGTTGTTCATTTGTTTACAGAGAAGTAGCATTGTATTTGGCCGAACATATATTTTTCCAACAGTTTGAGCTGGCAGCAAGCTGATAGGTCTGCTGTTAGAAACTGTAAAGACCGCTTTACCGCTCTTAGGTAGCGGAATTACTTTGGCTTCCCTCCAGGCCTGAGAACAAAAACTTTCCTCTAGGCTCAGATTAAAGATATGACAGATAGGAGTGGCTATAGAGTCAGCTACCATCCTCAGCAGCTTTCCATCTAAGTTATCAATGCCAGGAGGTTTGTCATTATTGATAGATAACAATAATTTTTCCACCTCTCCACACTAACTTTACGAAATTTTTACATTAGTACAATGGCTCACCGGTCGTTGTTGGCAATTCCTGCATAAGTTTTCCCACTTTGCCAATGAAGTAATCATTAAAATAATTGGCAAAATCAAATGGATTTGTGATGAATAAGCCATCTGATTGGATGAAAGATGGAGATGAATTTGTCTTTACGCCCATCATTTCATTTAAAGTACTCCAAAGTTTTTTCCATTATATCATTAATCTTCATAATCCAGTTATTTTTTTATATTTTTTTGTTGAGTTTAGACACATAATTTCTCCATTTGCATTAAGTCAGCCAGTCAGATGTGCAGTCAGACTTATTAGGCAATCCTTTTGCCCCATCTCTTTCAGCCATACAGTTTTTCAATTCCTCATTAATAACACTTCTAATAGTAAGTTTCTTAACAGGTGTATGTTTATCAATAATTGATAGAAGCAATTTCATAAATGAATCAAGTGCAGCGTTTGGATACTCCTTATTAATCACATCAGACCAACAAATATTTATAACATCCTCCACAAAAAAGTCACAGGAAAATGTTATGTATGATGTCTTATGCATTATTTTAGTTCCAGCTTTTGGAACTTTGGCTTTCCTGGATATAGCCACTATATTGTGATCACTGCATCCAATGTGTACGGATACAGGTTTATAATAAAGTTCTACAATATTAGTAAAAATGTGATGAATACATTTGGATGATCTTGTTCTTGTAGTGTTTGTAAACACCCTGGTAGGTTGATTAATAACCTGAACCATATTACAGGCACTGGTTACAGTGAGAAGCTTCCTCTTGAGCGGACAGCTTGATGAAAACCAGTCAACATTCAGGTCCCCAAGAAAGTAGACCTCTCTGTTTACATCACATACACTATCAAGCATTTCACACATTATTTAGATACTGACTGTTAGCACTTGGTGGCTTATAGCAACAACCTGAAAGAATAGACGTTAGATGAGGCAGATGAACCTGCAACCACCACACTTCAATAACACTTCACCTGAGATCTTCTCTAAGCATTACAGGGATATGGCTCTGAATATATACAGTAACACCTCCCCCATAAGCATTTCTGTCTCTTCTATAGATGTTATATCCTTGTATTACTACTGCTGTATCATCAAATTAATTATCTAAGTGAGTCTCAGAAATGGCTAATATATGAATGTTATTAATTTCATTAACCTTATTTCTAAGGCTACATATTGCTAAGGCTATGAGCCTGTCATAGCGGGTGTAAGCAATGTCCCCACGCGCTCTGGCAGCTTTCATGGCTGGGATAAGATTCTTCCTCTTTTGGCACACAGCTTCAGGATAGTCCTTGTTGAGAAAGATATACGTTCCTCTCAAGTTCTTGGCTCTTTCCAGAACAGCTACCTTGTCCTTGAACCTCAGGAACTTGATCACTATCAGCCTGGGCCTATCACCTGGGTTGTTGGTGGGTTTTCCAGTCCTGTAGGTGCGCTCCACCTCTATCTTCCTGTGGTCCATTTCCATTACTTTCTCCTCAGTCTCCGTCCAGGTCTCATGTGGAGATTCTGCAATTCCATCTACATCCATGTTGTTTCGATTTGATTGTCCCTCGAGATAAACTGATTTCTTTGTCATTGTAATCGTGGATTCACACAACTGATGTACTCTCTCAATTACTTACAGACTGCTGTCATTTTACCGTTCTCCTGTTTAAACTCATCGAACTGACCATGGGAGAACTGCAAACGGTTATTCAAGTCCTGGACCTCTCTGGTCAGGTCACCTTAGATCTAGCTGGTCTGCCATAATATTATTTGAGGCTGTAGATCTAACTGGTCTGCCGTAATATAACAGAGACAATAGATTTAGCTGGTCTGTCGTAATATAATAAATACAGTAGATGTAGCTGGTCTGTCATAATATAATAGAGATAATAGATTCAGCTGGTCTGTCATAAAATATTAGAGAAAGAAGAACTAGCTAAGCTGTCATAATATAGTAGAGACAGTAGATCTAGCTGGTCTGCCGTAATATAATAGAGACAGTAGATCCATTATTTTATTAGTTGACTCCACCAGTATTTGGACACAACACTTTAAGTTATTTTCTTGTTGTTGTAGCAACTGTTTGTAGAACTCTTTTGGTTCATTTAAAATATCCTTCACCTGTGATAGAGAGACACCACTGTCCTCAACTGTACTTCCGCCGGCTTTGAACTTTGTCATGGTAACAACACAGGTTACGCTGTAATTCCTCTCAGTTCCAGACTGGGCAGGTCGACAACAACAACAACAAACAGCAGGGATCTAGACAGCTTCAAGCCTGGGACAATCTACTGCCACAGCCACAATTGCTAACCGTGTCACAGGCTGTGTTCAAGCCCTTAAGAAAACCCAGCTAGCTTGATAGGCAGCTAGCTAGCAACTAGGCCAAACAGCTCCTCAGACCCGGCCTTGGTTGGCAGGATCACTGGAAAGATAGTAGTGGTCCCAGCAACTGGCTAACAATCCCTAACCCTAACCCTAACCCTTATTCTGTGCTCCTATGGTTAACAATCCCTAACCCTAACCCTAACCCTTATTGTGTTCTCCGATGGTTAACAATCCCTAACCCTAACCCTAACCCTTATTCTGTGCTCCGATGGTTAACAATCCCTAACCCTAACCCTAACCCTTATTCTGTGCTCCGATGGTTAACAATCCCTAACCCTAACCCTTATTCTGTGCTCCGATGGTTAACAATCCCTAACCCTAACCCTTATTCTGTTCTACGATGGTTAACAATCCCTAACCCTAACCCTTATTCTGTTCTCCGATGGTTAACAATCCCTAACCCTATCCCTAAACCTTATTCTGTGCTCCGATGGTTAACAATCCCTAACCCTAACCCTAACCCTAACCCTTATTCTGTGCTCCGATGGTTAACAATCCCTAACCCTAACCCTTATTCTGTGCTCCGATGGTTAACAATCCCTAACCCTAACCCTTATTCTGTGCTCCGATGGTTAACAATCCCTAACCCTAACCCTTATTCTGTTCTCCGATGGTTAACAATCCCTGACCCTATCCCTAAACCTTATTCTGTGCTCCGATGGTTAACAATCCCTAACCCTAACCCTAACCCTAACCCTTATTCTGTGCTCCGATGGTTAACAATCCCTAACCCTAACCCTTATTCTGTGCTCCGATGGTTAACAATCCCTAACCCTAACCCTTATTCTGTTCTCTGATGGTTAACAATCCTTAACCCTAACCCTTATTATGTTCTCCGATGGTTAACAATCCCTAACCGTAACCCTTATTCTGTGCTCCGATGGTTAACAATCCCTAACCCTATCCCTTATTCTGTTCTCCAATGGTTAACAATCCCTAACCCTAACCCTTATTCTGTGCTCCGATGGTTAACTAACCCTAACCCTTATTCTGTTCTCCGATGGTTAACAATCCTTAACCCTAACCCTTATTCTGTGCTCCGATGGTTAACAATCCCTAACCCTAACCCTTATTCTGTTCTCTGATGGTTAACAATCCCTAACCCTAACCCTAACCCTAACCCTTATTCTGTTCTCCGATGGTTAACAATCCCTAACCCTAACCCTTATTCTGTGCTCCGATGGTTAACAATCCCTAACCCTAACCCTTATTCTGTTCTCTGATGGTTAACAATCCCTAACCCTAAACCTAACCCTAACCCTTATTCTGTGCTCCGATGTTTAACAATCCCTAATGCTAACCCTTATTATGTTCTCCGATGGTTAACAATCCCTAACCCTAACCCTTATTCTGTTCTCTGATGGTTAACAATCCCTAACCCTAACCCTAACCCTAACCCTTATTCTGTGCTCCGATGGTTAACAATCCCTAACCCTAACCCTTATTCTGTGCTCCGATGGTTAACAATCCCTGACCCTAACCCTAAACCTAACCTTTATTCTGTGCTACGATGGTTAACTAACCCTAACCCTAACCCTTATTCTGTGCTCCGATGGTTAACTAACCCTAACCCTTATTCTGTTCTCCGATGGTTAACAATCCTTAACCCTAACCCTAACCCTAACCCTTATTCTGTTCTCCGATGGTTAACAATCCCTAACCCTAACCCTTATTCTGTTCTCCGATGGTTAACAATCCCTAACCCTAACCCTTATTCTGTGCTCCGATGTTTAACAATCCCTAACCCTAACCCTAACCCTTATTCTGTTCTCCGATGGTTAACAATCCCTAACCCTAACCCTAACCCTTATTCTGTGCTCCGATGGTTAACAATCCCTAACCCTAACCCTTATTCTGTTCTCTGATGGTTAACAATCCTTAACCTTAACCCTTATTATGTTCTCCGATGGTTAACAATCCCTAACCCTAACCCTTATTCTGTGCTCCGATGGTTAACAATCCCTAACCCTAACCCTTATTCTGTTCTCCAATGGTTAACAATCCCTAACCCTAACCCTTATTCTGTGCTCCGATGGTTAACTAACCCTAACCCTAACCCTTATTCTGTGCTCCGATGGTTAACTAACCCTAACCCTTATTCTGTTCTCCGATGGTTAACAATCCTTAACCCTAACCCTAAACCTAACCTTTATTCTGTGCTACGATGGTTAACTAACCCTAACCCTAACCCTTATTCTGTGCTCCGATGGTTAACTAACCCTAACCCTTATTCTGTTCTCCGATGGTTAACAATCCTTAACCCTAACCCTAACCCTAACCCTTATTTTGTTCTCCGATAGTTAACAATCCTTAACCCTAACCCTTATTCTGTTCTCCGATGGTTAACAATCCCTAACCCTAACCCTTATTCTGTGCTCCAATGGTTAACAATCCCTAACCCTAACCCTTATTCTGTTCTCTGATGGTTAACAATCCCTAACCCTAACCCTAACCCTTATTCTGTGCTCCGATGGTTAACAATCCCTAATGCTAAACCTTATTATGTTCTCCGATGGTTAACAATCCCTAACCCTAACCCTTATTCTGTGCTCTGACGGTTAACAATCCCTAACCCTAACCCTAACCCTAACCCTTATTCTGTGCTCCAATGGTTAACAATCCCTAATGCTAACCCTTATTATGTTCTCCGATGGTTAACAATCCCTAACCCTAACCCTTATTATGTTCTCCGATGGTTAACAATCCCTAACCAAATCAAATCAAATCAAATCAAATCAAATCAAATTTTATTTGTCACATACACATGGTTAGCAGATGTTAATGCGAGTGTAGCGAAATGCTTGTGCTTCTAGTTCCGACAATGCAGTAATAACAAGTAATCTAACTAACAATTCCAAAACTACTGTCTTGTACACAGTGTAAGGGGATAAAGAATATGTACATAAGGATATATGAATGAGTGATGGTACAGAGCAGCATAGGCAAGATACAGTAGATGGTATCGGGTACAGTATGTACAAATGAGATGAGTATGTAAACAAAGTGGCATAGTATAGTATAAAGTGGCTAGTGATACATGTATTACATAAGGATACCGTCGATGATATAGAGTACAGTATATACGTATGCGTATGAGATGAATAATGTAGGGTAAGTAACATTTATATAAGGTAGCATTGTTTAAAGTGGCTAGTGATATATTTACATCATTTCCCATCAATTCCCATTATTAAAGTGGCTGGAGTTGAGTCAGTGTCAGTGTGTTGGCAGCAGCCACTCAGTGTTAGTGGTGGCTGTTTAACAGTCTGATGGCCTTGAGATAGAAGCTGTTTTTCAGTCTCTCGGTCCCAGCTTTGATGCACCTGTACTGACCTCGCCTTCTGGATGATAGCGGGGTGAACAGGCAGTGGCTCGGGTGGTTGATGTCCTTGATGATCTTTATGGCCTTCCTGTGACATCGGGTGGTGTAGGTGTCCTGGAGGGCAGGTAGTTTGCCCCCGGTGATGCGTTGTGCAGACCTCACTACCCTCTGGAGAGCCTTACGGTTGAGGGCGGTGCAGTTGCCATACCAGGCGGTGATACAGCCCGCCAGGATGCTCTCGATTGTGCATCTGTAGAAGTTTGTGAGTGCTTTTGGTGACAAGCCGAATTTCTTCAGCCTCCTGAGGTTGAAGAGGCGCTGCTGCGCCTTCTTCACGATGCTGTCTGTGTGAGTGGACCAATTCAGTTTGTCTGTGATGTGTATGCCGAGGAACTTAAAACTTGCTACCCTCTCCACTACTGTTCCATCGATGTGGATAGGGGGGTGTTCCCTCTGCTGTTTCCTGAAGTCCACAATCATCTCCTTAGTTTTGTTGACGTTGAGTGTGAGGTTGTTTTCCTGACACCACACTCCGAGGGCCCTCACCTCCTCCCTGTAGGCCGTCTCATCGTTGTTGGTAATCAAGCCTACCACTGTTGTGTCGTCCGCAAACTTGATGATTGAGTTGGAGGCGTGCGTGGCCACGCAGTCGTGGGTGAACAGGGAGTACAGGAGAGGGCTCAGAACGCAACCTTGTGGGGCCCCAGTGTTGAGGATCAGCGGGGAGGAGATGTTGTTGCCTACCCTCACCACCTGGGGGCGGCCCGTCAGGAAGTCCAGTACCCAGTTGCACAGGGCGGGGTCGAGACCCAGGGTCTCGAGCTTGATGACGAGCTTGGAGGGTACTATGGTGTTGAATGCCGAGCTGTAGTCGATGAACAGCATTCTCACATAGGTATTCCTCTTGTCCAGATGGGTTAGGGCAGTGTGCAGTGTGGTAACCCTAACCCTTATTCTGTGCTCCGATGGTTAACAATCCCTAACCCTAACCCTTATTCTGTTCTCCAATGGTTAACAATCCCTAACCCTAACCCTTATTCTGTGCTCCGATGGTTAACTAACCCTAACCCTTATTCTGTTCTCCGATGGTTAACAATCCTTAACCCTAACCCTTATTCTGTGCTCCGATGGTTAACAATCCCTAACCCTAACCCTTATTCTGTTCTCTGATGGTTAACAATCCCTAACCCTAACCCTAACCCTAACCCTTATTCTGTTCTCCGATGGTTAACAATCCCTAACCCTAACCCTTATTCTGTGCTCCGATGGTTAACAATCCCTAACCCTAACCCTTATTCTGTTCTCTGATGGTTAACAATCCCTAACCCTAAACCTAACCCTAACCCTTATTCTGTGCTCCGATGTTTAACAATCCCTAATGCTAACCCTTATTATGTTCTCCGATGGTTAACAATCCCTAACCCTAACCCTTATTCTGTTCTCTGATGGTTAACAATCCCTAACCCTAACCCTAACCCTAACCCTTATTCTGTGCTCCGATGGTTAACAATCCCTGACCCTAACCCTTATTCTGTTCTCCAATGGTTAACAATCCCTAACCCTAACCCTAAACCTAACCTTTATTCTGTGCTACGATGGTTAACTAACTCTAACCCTAACCCTTATTCTGTGCTCCGATGGTTAACTAACCCTAACCCTTATTCTGTTCTCCGATGGTTAACAATCCTTAACCCTAACCCTAACCCTAACCCTTATTCTGTTCTCCGATGGTTAACAATCCCTAACCCTAACCCTTATTCTGTTCTCCGATGGTTAACAATCCCTAACCCTAACCCTTATTCTGTGCTCCGATGTTTAACAATCCCTAACCCTAACCCTAACCCTTATTCTGTTCTCCGATGGTTAACAATCCCTAACCCTAACCCTAACCCTTATTCTGTGCTCCGATGGTTAACAATCCCTAACCCTACCCCTTATTCTGTTCTCTGATGGTTAACAATCCTTAACCTTAACCCTTATTATGTTCTCCGATGGTTAACAATCCCTAACCCTAACCCTTATTCTGTGCTCCGATGGTTAACAATCCCTAACCCTAACCCTTATTCTGTTCTCCAATGGTTAACAATCCCTAACCCTAACCCTTATTCTGTGCTCCGATGGTTAACTAACCCTAACCCTAACCCTTATTCTGTGCTCCGATGGTTAACTAACCCTAAACCTTATTCTGTTCTCCGATGGTTAACAATCCTTAACCCTAACCCTAAACCTAACCTTTATTCTGTGCTACGATGGTTAACTAACCCTAACCCTAACCCTTATTCTGTGCTCCGATGGTTAACTAACCCTAACCCTTATTCTGTTCTCCGATGGTTAACAATCCTTAACCCTAACCCTAACCCTAACCCTTATTCTGTTCTCCGATAGTTAACAATCCTTAACCCTAACCCTTATTCTGTTCTCCGATGGTTAACAATCCCTAACCCTAACCCTTATTCTGTGCTCCAATGGTTAACAATCCCTAACCCTAACCCTTATTCTGTTCTCTGATGGTTAACAATCCCTAACCCTAACCCTAACCCTTATTCTGTGCTCCGATGGTTAACAATCCCTAATGCTAACCCTTATTATGTTCTCCGATGGTTAACAATCCCTAACCCTAACCCTTATTCTGTGCTCTGACGGTTAACAATCCCTAACCCTAACCCTAACCCTAACCCTTATTCTGTGCTCCAATGGTTAACAATCCCTAATGCTAACCCTTATTATGTTCTCCGATGGTTAACAATCCCTAACCCTAACCCTTATTATGTTCTCCGATGGTTAACAATCCCTAACCCTAACCCTTATTCTGTGCTCTGACGGTTAACAATCCCTAACCCTAACCCTAACCCTAACCCTTATTCTGTGCTCCAATGGTTAACAATCCCTAATGCTAACCCTTATTATGTTCTCCGATGGTTAACAATCCCTAACCCTAACCCTTATTATGTTCTCCGATGGTTAACAATCCCTAACCCTAACCCTTATTCTGTGCTCCGATGGTTAACAATCCCTGACCCTAACCCTTATTCTGTTCTCCAATGGTTAACAATCCCTAACCCTAACCCTAAACCTAACCTTTATTCTGTGCTACGATGGTTAACTAACCCTAACCCTAACCCTTATTCTGTGCTCCGATGGTTAACTAACCCTAACCCTTATTCTGTTCTCCGATGGTTAACAATCCTTAACCCTAACCCTAACCCTAACCCTTATTCTGTTCTCCGATGGTTAACAATCCCTAACCCTAACCCTTATTCTGTTCTCCGATGGTTAACAATCCCTAACCCTAACCCTTATTCTGTGCTCCGATGTTTAACAATCCCTAACCCTAACCCTAACCCTTATTCTGTTCTCCGATGGTTAACAATCCCTAACCCTAACCCTAACCCTTATTCTGTGCTCCGATGGTTAACAATCCCTAACCCTAACCCTTATTCTGTGCTACGATGGTTAACTAACCCTAACCCTAACCCTTATTCTGTGCTCCGATGGTTAACTAACCCTAACCCTTATTCTGTTCTCCGATGGTTAACAATCCTTAACCCTAACCCTAACCCTAACCCTTATTCTGTGCTCCAATGGTTAACAATCCCTAATGCTAACCCATATTATGTTCTCCGATGGTTAACAATCCCTAACCCTAACCCTTATTATGTTCTCCGATGGTTAACAATCCCTAACCCTAACCCTTATTCTGTGCTCTGACGGTTAACAATCCCTAACCCTAACCCTAACCCTAACCCTTATTCTGTGCTCCAATGGTTAACAATCCCTAATGCTAACCCTTATTATGTTCTCCGATGGTTAACAATCCCTAACCCTAACCCTTATTATGTTCTCCGATGGTTAACAATCCCTAACCCTAACCCTTATTCTGTGCTCCGATGGTTAACAATCCCTAACCCTAACCCTTATTCTGTTCTCCAATGGTTAACAATCCCTAACCCTAACCCTTATTCTGTGCTCCGATGGTTAACTAACCCTAACCCTTATTCTGTTCTCCGATGGTTAACAATCCTTAACCCTAACCCTTATTCTGTGCTCCGATGGTTAACAATCCCTAACCCTAACCCTTATTCTGTACTCTGATGGTTAACAATCCCTAACCCTAAACCTAACCCTAACCCTTATTCTGTGCTCCGATGTTTAACAATCCCTAATGCTAACCCTTATTATGTTCTCCGATGGTTAACAATCCCTAACCCTAACCCTAACCCTAACCCTTATTCTGTTCTCCGATGGTTAACAATCCCTAACCCTAACCCTTATTCTGTGCTCCGATGGTTAACAATCCCTAACCCTAACCCTTATTCTGTTCTCTGATGGTTAACAATCCCTAACCCTAAACCTAACCCTAACCCTTATTCTGTGCTCCGATGTTTAACAATCCCTAATGCTAACCCTTATTATGTTCTCCGATGGTTAACAATCCCTAACCCTAACCCTTATTCTGTTCTCTGATGGTTAACAATCCCTAACCCTAACCCTAAACCTAACCTTTATTCTGTGCTACGATGGTTAACTAACTCTAACCCTAACCCTTATTCTGTGCTCCGATGGTTAACTAACCCTAACCCTTATTCTGTTCTCCGATGGTTAACAATCCTTAACCCTAACCCTAACCCTAACCCTTATTCTGTTCTCTGATGGTTAACAATCCCTAACCCTAACCCTTATTCTGTTCTCCGATGGTTAACAATCCCTAACCCTAACCCTTATTCTGTGCTCCGATGTTTAACAATCCCTAACCCTAACCCTAACCCTTATTCTGTTCTCCGATGGTTAACAATCCCTAACCCTAACCCTAACCCTTATTCTGTGCTCCGATGGTTAACAATCCCTAACCCTAACCCTTATTCTGTTCTCTGATGGTTAACAATCCTTAACCTTAACCCTTATTATGTTCTCCGATGGTTAACAATCCCTAACCCTAACCCTTATTCTGTGCTCCGATGGTTAACAATCCCTAACCCTAACCCTTATTCTGTTCTCCAATGGTTAACAATCCCTAACCCTAACCCTTATTCTGTGCTCCGATGGTTAACTAACCCTAACCCTAACCCTTATTCTGTGCTCCGATGGTTAACTAACCCTAAACCTTATTCTGTTCTCCGATGGTTAACAATCCTTAACCCTAACCCTAAACCTAACCTTTATTCTGTGCTACGATGGTTAACTAACCCTAACCCTAACCCTTATTCTGTGCTCCGATGGTTAACAATCCTTAACCCTAACCCTAACCCTAACCCTTATTCTGTTCTCCGATAGTTAACAATCCTTAACCCTAACCCTTATTCTGTTCTCCGATGGTTAACAATCCCTAACCCTAACCCTTATTCTGTGCTCCAATGGTTAACAATCCCTAACCCTAACCCTTATTCTGTTCTCTGATGGTTAACAATCCCTAACCCTAACCCTAACCCTTATTCTGTGCTCCGATGGTTAACAATCCCTAATGCTAACCCTTATTATGTTCTCCGATGGTTAACAATCCCTAACCCTAACCCTTATTCTGTGCTCTGACGGTTAACAATCCCTAACCCTAACCCTAACCCTAACCCTTATTCTGTGCTCCAATGGTTAACAATCCCTAATGCTAACCCTTATTATGTTCTCCGATGGTTAACAATCCCTAACCCTAACCCTTATTATGTTCTCCGATGGTTAACAATCCCTAACCCTAACCCTTATTCTGTGCTCTGACGGTTAACAATCCCTAACCCTAACCCTAACCCTAACCCTTATTCTGTGCTCCAATGGTTAACAATCCCTAATGCTAACCCTTATTATGTTCTCCGATGGTTAACAATCCCTAACCCTAACCCTTATTATGTTCTCCGATGGTTAACAATCCCTAACCCTAACCCTTATTCTGTGCTCCGATGGTTAACAATCCCTGACCCTAACCCTTATTCTGTTCTCCAATGGTTAACAATCCCTAACCCTAACCCTAAACCTAACCTTTATTCTGTGCTACGATGGTTAACTAACCCTAACCCTTATTCTGTGCTCCGATGGTTAACTAACCCTAACCCTTATTCTGTTCTCCGATGGTTAACAATCCTTAACCCTAACCCTAACCCTAACCCTTATTCTGTTCTCCGATGGTTAACAATCCCTAACCCTAACCCTTATTCTGTTCTCCGATGGTTAACAATCCCTAACCCTAACCCTTATTCTGTGCTCCGATGTTTAACAATCCCTAACCCTAACCCTAACCCTTATTCTGTTCTCCGATGGTTAACAATCCCTAACCCTAACCCTAACCCTTATTCTGTGCTCCGATGGTTAACAATCCCTAACCCTAACCCTTATTCTGTTCTCTGATGGTTAACAATCCTTAACCTTAACCCTTATTATGTTCTCCGATGGTTAACAATCCCTAACCCTAACCCTTATTCTGTGCTCCGATGGTTAACAATCCCTAACCCTAACCCTTATTCTGTTCTCCAATGGTTAACAATCCCTAACCCTAACCCTTATTCTGTGCTCCGATGGTTAACTAACCCTAACCCTTATTCTGTGCTCCAATGGTTAACTAACCCTAACCCTTATTCTGTTCTCCGATGGTTAACAATCCTTAACCCTAACCCTAAACCTAACCTTTATTCTGTGCTACGATGGTTAACTAACCCTAACCCTAAACCTTATTCTGTGCTCCGATGGTTAACTAACCCTAACCCTTATTCTGTTCTCCGATGGTTAACAATCCTTAACCCTAACCCTTATTCTGTGCTCTGACGGTTAACAATCCCTAACCCTAACCCTAACCCTAACCCTTATTCTGTGCTCCAATGGTTAACAATCCCTAATGCTAACCCTTATTATGTTCTCCGATGGTTAACAATCCCTAACCCTAACCCTTATTATGTTCTCCGATGGTTAACAATCCCTAACCCTAACCCTTATTCTGTGCTCTGACGGTTAACAATCCCTAACCCTAACCCTAACCCTAACCCTTATTCTGTGCTCCAATGGTTAACAATCCCTAATGCTAACCCTTATTATGTTCTCCGATGGTTAACAATCCCTAACCCTAACCCTTATTATGTTCTCCGATGGTTAACAATCCCTAACCCTAACCCTTATTCTGTGCTCCGATGGTTAACAATCCCTGACCCTAACCCTTATTCTGTTCTCCAATGGTTAACAATCCCTAACCCTAACCCTAAACCTAACCTTTATTCTGTGCTACGATGGTTAACTAACCCTAACCCTTATTCTGTGCTCCGATGGTTAACTAACCCTAACCCTTATTCTGTTCTCCGATGGTTAACAATCCTTAACCCTAACCCTAACCCTAACCCTTATTCTGTTCTCCGATGGTTAACAATCCCTAACCCTAACCCTTATTCTGTTCTCCGATGGTTAACAATCCCTAACCCTAACCCTTATTCTGTGCTCCGATGTTTAACAATCCCTAACCCTAACCCTAACCCTTATTCTGTTCTCCGATGGTTAACAATCCCTAACCCTAACCCTAACCCTTATTCTGTGCTCCGATGGTTAACAATCCCTAACCCTAACCCTTATTCTGTTCTCTGATGGTTAACAATCCTTAACCTTAACCCTTATTATGTTCTCCGATGGTTAACAATCCCTAACCCTAACCCTTATTCTGTGCTCCGATGGTTAACAATCCCTAACCCTAACCCTTATTCTGTTCTCCAATGGTTAACAATCCCTAACCCTAACCCTTATTCTGTGCTCCGATGGTTAACTAACCCTAACCCTTATTCTGTGCTCCAATGGTTAACTAACCCTAACCCTTATTCTGTTCTCCGATGGTTAACAATCCTTAACCCTAACCCTAAACCTAACCTTTATTCTGTGCTACGATGGTTAACTAACCCTAACCCTAAACCTTATTCTGTGCTCCGATGGTTAACTAACCCTAACCCTTATTCTGTTCTCCGATGGTTAACAATCCTTAACCCTAACCCTAACCCTAACCCTTATTTTGTTCTCCGATAGTTAACAATCCTTAACCCTAACCCTTATTCTGTTCTCCGATGGTTAACAATCCCTAACCCTAACCCTTATTCTGTGCTCCAATGGTTAACAATCCCTAACCCTAACCCTTATTCTGTTCTCTGATGGTTAACAATCCCTAACCCTAACCCTAACCCTTATTCTGTGCTCCGATGGTTAACAATCCCTAATGCTAACCCTTATTATGTTCTCCGATGGTTAACAATCCCTAACCCTAACCCTTATTCTGTGCTCTGACGGTTAACAATCCCTAACCCTAACCCTAACCCTAACCCTTATTCTGTGCTCCAATGGTTAACAATCCCTAATGCTAACCCTTATTCTGTTCTCCGATGGTTAACAATCCCTAACCCTAACCCTAACCCTTATTCTGTGCTCCGATGGTTAACAATCCCTAACCCTAACCCTTATTCTGTTCTCTGATGGTTAACAATCCTTAACCTTAACCCTTATTATGTTCTCCGATGGTTAACAATCCCTAACCCTAACCCTTATTCTGTGCTCCGATGGTTAACAATCCCTAACCCTAACCCTTATTCTGTTCTCCAATGGTTAACAATCCCTAACCCTAACCCTTATTCTGTGCTCCGATGGTTAACTAACCCTAACCCTTATTCTGTGCTCCAATGGTTAACTAACCCTAACCCTTATTCTGTTCTCCGATGGTTAACAATCCTTAACCCTAACCCTAAACCTAACCTTTATTCTGTGCTACGATGGTTAACTAACCCTAACCCTAAACCTTATTCTGTGCTCCGATGGTTAACTAACCCTAACCCTTATTCTGTTCTCCGATGGTTAACAATCCTTAACCCTAACCCTAACCCTAACCCTTATTTTGTTCTCCGATAGTTAACAATCCTTAACCCTAACCCTTATTCTGTTCTCCGATGGTTAACAATCCCTAACCCTAACCCTTATTCTGTGCTCCAATGGTTAACAATCCCTAATATCCCTAACCCTTATTTCTCCGATGGTTAACAATCCCTAACCCTAACCCTAACCCTTATTCTGTGCTCCGATGGTTAACAATCCCTAATGCTAACCCTTATTATGTTCTCCGATGGTTAACAATCCCTAACCCTAACCCTTATTCTGTGCTCTGACGGTTAACAATCCCTAACCCTAACCCTAACCCTAACCCTTATTCTGTGCTCCAATGGTTAACAATCCCTAATGCTAACCCTTATTATGTTCTCCGATGGTTAACAATCCCTAACCCTAACCCTTATTATGTTCTCCGATGGTTAACAATCCCTAACCCTAACCCTTATTCTGTGCTCTGACGGTTAACAATCCCTAACCCTAACCCTTATTCTGTGCTCTGACGGTTAACAATCCCTAACCCTAACCCTAACCCTAACCCTTATTCTGTGCTCCAATGGTTAACAATCCCTAATGCTAACCCTTATTATGTTCTCCGATGGTTAACAATCCCTAACCCTAACCCTTATTCTGTGCTCCGATGGTTAACAATCCCTAACCCTAACCCTTATTCTGTTCTCCAATGGTTAACTATCCCTAACCCTAACCCTAACCCTAACCCTAACCTTTATTCTGTGCTCCGATGGTTAAAACCTCTTCAGTCTCCCCCCTCCTTTTTCGAACATTCTGTTAAACATCGCGCAACATTTCAGCGTCCTGCTACTCATGCCAGGAATATAGTATATGCATATGATTAGTATGTGTGGATAGAAAACACTCTGAAGTTTCTAAAACTGGTTAAATCACGGCTGTGACTATAACAGAGCGTGTGTTTCATCGAAAAGCGCAAGAAAAACTGGTCACTGAAAGCTGAAAAAAGTATCCATGCGCCACTTTCATGTATTGTTTAAAGGACACCACATTACATATGGACACGGATGCAATTCCTACATATTGTTATAATTGCTACATATTCCTACATACTGTTCTCCGATGGTTAACAATCCCTAACCCTAACCCTTATTCTGTTCTCCGATGGTTAACAATCCCTAACCCTAACCCTTATTCTGTGCTCCGATGGTTAACAATCCCTAACCCTAACCCTTATTCTGTGCTCCGATGGTTAACAATCCCTAACCCTAACCCTTATTCTGTTCTCCGATGGTTAACAATCCCTAACCCTAACCCTTATTCTGTTCTCCGATGGTTAACAATCCCTAACCCTAACCCTTATTCTGTTCTCCGATGGTTAACAATCACTAACCCTATCCCTAACCCTTATTCTGTGCTCCGATGGTTAACAATCCCTAACCCTAACCCTAACCCTAACCCTTATTCTGTGTTCCGATGGTTAACAATCCCTAATCCTAACCCTTATTCTGTGCTCCGATGGTTAACAATCCCTAACCCTAACCCTTATTCTGTTCTCTGATGGTTAACAATCCCTAACCCTAACCCTAACCCTAACCCTTATTCTGTGCTCCGATGGTTAACAATCCCTAATGCTAACCCTTATTATGTTCTCCGATGGTTAACAATCCCTAACCCTAACCCTTATTCTGTGCTCCGATGGTTAACAATCCCTAACCCTAACCCTTATTCTGTTCTCCAATGGTTAACAATCCCTAACCCTAACCCTAACCCTAACCCTTATTATGTTCTCCGATGGTTAACAATCCCTAATGCTAACCCTTATTATGTTCTCCGATGGTTAACAATCCCTAACCCTAACCCTTATTCTGTTCTCCGATGGTTAACAATCCCTAACCCTAACCCTTATTCTGTTCTCCAATGGTTAACAATCCCTAACCCTAACCCTAACCCTAACCCTAACCTTTATTCTGTGCTCCGATGGTTAAAACCTCTTCAGTCGCCCCCCTCCTTTTTCGAACATTCTGTTAAAAATCGCGCAACATTTCAGCGTCCTGCTACTCATACCAGGAATATAGTATATGCATATGATTAGTATGTGTGGATAGAAAACACTCTGAAGTTTCTAAAACTGGTTAAATCACGGCTGTGACTATAACAGAGCGTGTGTTTCATCGAAAAGCGCAAGAAAAACTGGTCACTGAAAGCTAAAAAAAGTATCCATGCGCCACTTTCATGTATTGTTTAAAGGACACCACATTACATATGGACACGGATGCAATTCCTACATATTGTTATAATTGCTACATATTCCTACATACTGTTCTCCGATGGTTAACAATCCCTAACCCTAACCCTTATTCTGTTCTCCGATGGTTAACAATCCCTAACCCTAACCCTTATTCTGTGCTCCGATGGTTAACAATCCCTAACCCTAACCCTTATTCTGTGCTCCGATGGTTAACTAAACACAACCCTAACCCTTATTCTGTTCTCCGATGGTTAACAATCCCTAACCCTAACCCTTATTCTGTTCTAAGATGGTTAACTATCCCTAACCCTAACCCTTATTCTGTTCTCCGACGGTTAACAATCCCTAACCCTAACCCTAACCCTAACCCTAACCCTTATTCTGTGCTCCGATGGTTAACAATCCCTAACCCTAAACTTTATTCTGTTCTCCGATGTTTAGCAATCCCTAACCCTAACCCTAACCATAACCCTAACCCTTATTCTGTTCTCCGATGGTTAACAATCCCTAACCCTAACCCTTATTCTGTTCTCCGATGGTTAACAATCCCTAACCCTAACCTTTATTCTGTTCTCCGATGGTTAACAATCCCTAACCCTAACCCTTATTCTGTTCTCCTATGGTTAACAATCCCTAACCCTAACCCTTATTCTGTGCTCCGATGGTTAACAATCCCTAACCCTAACCCTTATTCTGTTCTCCGATGGTTAACAATCCCTAACCCTAACCCTTATTCTGTTCTCCGATGGTTAACAATCCCTAACCCTAACCCTTATTCTGTGCTCCGATGGTTAACAATCCCTAACGCTAACCCGTATTCTGTTCTCCGATGGTTAACAATCCCTAACCCTAACCCTAACCCTTATTCTGTTCTCCGATGGTTAACAATCCCTAACCCTAACCCAACCCTAACCTTTATTCTGTGCTCCGATGGTTAATTAACCCTAACCTTAACCCTAACCCTAACAATCCCTAACCCTAACCCTAACCCTTATTCTGTGCTCCGATGGTTAACAATGCCCAACCCTAACCCTTATTCTGTTCTCCGATGGTTAACTAACCCCAACCCTAACCCTTATTCTGTGTTCCGATGGTTAACAATCCCTAATACTAACCCTTATTCTGTGCTCCGATGCTTAACTAACACCAACCCTAACCCTTATTCTGTTCTCCGATGGTTAACAATCCCTAACCCTAACCCTTATTCTGTTCTCCGATGGTTAACAATCCCTAACCCTAACCCTTATTCTGTTCTACGATGGTTACTTCTACCCCCTCCTTTTTCGAACATTCTGTTAAAAATCGCGCAACTTTTCAGCGTCCTGCTACTCATGCCAGGAATATAGTATATGCATATGATTAGTATGTGTGGATAGAAAACACTCTGAAGTTTCTAAAACTGGTTAAATCACGGCTGTGACTATAACAGATCGTGTGTTTCATTGAAAAACGCAAGAAAAACTGCTCTCTGAAAGCTAAAAATAATTTCCATAAGTCACTTTCATGGGTTGTTAAAAGAGGACAAAATGTAATATCGACCTGCATGCAATTCATACAAATTCCACACGATGTCGCCATTGTCGTCATTTTCAATTTAATTTTTTGTTGGAAAATCCAACTATCTGGCTTCCGTTTCTTCCAGTCTCCACCAGGACGCTGTAAATGTGGACATTGGCAGCCATTGATTTGCAGACGAGGAGCTATTGAATATACATCGCCCTGTAATCATTTTGATAGATTATAAACGTTTACTAATACCTAAAGTTGGATTACAAAAGGATTTCGAAGTGTTTTGTGAAAGTTTATCGTCGACTTTTTTAATTTAAAAAAATGACGCAGCGTTTAAAAACGATGTTTTTTTCTGAATGACACAGCTTCCATAGAAAGCTATTTTGGGTATATATGGACCGATTTAAACGAAAAAAAAGACCCAATAGTGATGTTTATGGGGAATATAGGAGTGCCAAGAAAGAAGCTCGTCAAAGGTAATGAATGTTTTATATTTTATTTCTGCGTTTTGTGCTGCGTCGGATAAGCAGAGTCTTTGTTTACGTCGCATTCAGGCATTTTGAGGTGGTGCATGCTATCAGATAATAGCTTCTCATGCTTTCGCCGAAAAGCATTTTAAAAATCTGACTTGTTGGCTAGGTTCACAAGGAGTGTAGCTTTAATTCAATACCCTGCTTGTGAATTTTGATCAAGGTTTGAGTTTTAACGAGTACATTTAGCATTTAGCGTAGCGCATTTGCATTTCCAGGTGCCTACTTGAGACATATGCGTCTCAAGTAGAATCAACAATCCCTAACCCTAACCCTTATTCTGTTCTCCGATGGTTAACAATCCCTAACCCTAACCCTTATTCTGTGCTCCGATGGTTAACAATCCCTAACCCTAACCCTTATTCTGTTCTCTGATGGTTAACAATCCCTAACCCTAACCCTAACCCTTATTCTGTGCTCCGATGGTTAACAATCCCTAATTCTAACCCTTATTATGTTCTCCGATGGTTAACAATCCCTAACCCTAACCCTTATTCTGTGCTCCGATGGTTAACAATCCCTAACCGTAACCCTTATTCTGTTCTCCAATGGTTAACAATCCCTAACCCTAACCCTTATTCTGTGCTCCGATGGTTAACAATCCCTAACCCTAACCCTTATTCTGTTCTCCAATGGTTAACAATCCCTAACCCTAACCCTAACCCTAACCCTAACCCTTATTCTGTGCTCCGATGGTTAACTAACCCCAACCCTAACCCTTATTCTGTTCTCCGATGGTTAACAATCCCTAACCCTAACCCTTATTCTGTTCTAAGATGGTTAACTATCCCTAACCCTAACCCTTATTCTGTTCTCCGACGGTTAACAATCCCTAACCCTAACCCTAACCCTAACCCTTATTCTGTGCTCCGATGGTTAACAATCCCTAACCCTAAACTTTATTCTGTTCTCAGATGGTTAACAATCCCTAACCCTAACCCTAACCATAACCCTAACCCTTATTCTGTTCTCCGATGGTTAACAATCCCTAACCCTAACCCTAACCCTTATTCTGTGCTCCGATGGTTAACAATCCCTAACCCTAACCCTTATTCTGTTCTCCGATGGTTAACAATCCCTAACCCTAACCCTAACCCTAACCCTTATTCTGTTCTCCGATGGTTAACAATCCCTAACCCTAACCCTAACCCTAACCCTTATTCTGTGCTCCGATGGTTAACAATCCCTAACCCTAACCCTTATTCTGTTCTCCGATGGTTAACAATCCCTAACCCTAACCCTTATTCTGTTCTCCGATGGTTAACAATCCCTAACCCTAACCCTTATTCTGTGCTCCGATGGTTAACAATCCCTAACGCTAACACGTATTCTGTTCTCCGATGGTTAACAATCCCTAACCCTAACCGTAATCCTAACCCTTATTCTGTTCTCCGATGGTTAACAATCCCTAACCCTAACCCTAACCCTTATTCTGTGCTCCGATGGTTAACAATCCCTAACCCTAACCTTTATTCTGTGCTCCGATGGTTAATTAACCCTAACCCTAACCCTAACCCTAACAATCCCTAACCCTAACCCTAACCCTGATTCTGTGCTCCGATGGTTAACAATCCCCAACCCTAACCCTTATTCTGTTCTCCGATGGTTAACTAACCCCAACCCTAACCCTTATTCTGTGTTCCGATGGTTAACAATCCCTAACCCTAACCCTTATTCTGTGCTCCGATGCTTAACTAGCCCCAACCCTAACCCTTATTCTGTTCTCCGATGGTTAACAATCCCTAACCCTAACCCTTATTCTGTGCTCCGATGGTTAACAATCCCTAACCCTAACCCTTATTCTGTTCTCTGATGGTTAACAATCCTTAACCCTAACCCTAACCCTAACCTTTGTTCTGTGCTCCGATGGTTAATTAACCCTAACCCTAACCCTAACCCTTATTCTGTGCTCCGATGGTTAACAATCCCTAACCCTAACCCTTATTCTGTGCACCGATGGTATACAATCCCTAACCCTAACCCTTATTCTGTTCTCTGATGGTTAACAATCCTTAACCCTAACCCTAACCCTAACCCTTATTCTGTGCTCCGATGGTTAACAATCCCTAATGCTAACCCTTATTATGTTCTCCAAAGGTTAACAATCCCTAACCCTAACCCTTATTCTGTGCTCCGATGGTTAACAATCCCTAACCTTAACCCTTATTCTGTTCTCCAATGGTTAACAATCCCTAACCCTAACCCTAACCCTAAACCTAACCTTTATTCTGTGCTCCGATGGTTAACTAACCCTAACCCTAACCCTTATTCTGTGCTCCGATGGTTAACTAACCCTAACCCTTATTCTGTTCTCCGATGGTTAACAATCCTTAACCCTAACCCTTATTATGTTCTCCGATGGTTAACAATCCCTAACCCTAACCCTTATTCTGTGCTCCGATGGTTAACAATCCCTAACCCTAACCCTTATTCTGTTCTCCAATGGTTAACAATCCCTAACCCTAACCCTAACCCTAACCTTTATTCTGTGCTCCGATGGTTAACTAACCCTAACCCTAACCCTTATTCTGTTCTCCGATGGTTAACAATCCCTAACCCTAACCCATATTCTGTGCTCCGATGGTTAACTAACCCTAACCCTTATTCTGTTCTCCGATGGTTAACAATCCTTAACCCTAACCCTAACCCTTATTCTGTTCTCCGATGGTTAACAATCCTTAACCCTAACCCTTATTCTGTTCTCCGATGGTTAACAATCCCTAACCCTAACCCTAACCCTAACCCTTATTCTGTGCTCCGATGGTTAACAATCCCTAATGCTAACCCTTATTCTGTTCCCTGATGGTTAACAATCCCTAACCCTAACCCTAACCCTAACCCTTATTCTGTGCTCCGATGGTTAACAATCCCTAATGCTAACCCTTATTATGTTCTCCGATGGTTAACAATCCCTAACCCTAACCCTTATTCTGTTCTCTGATGGTTAACAATCCCTAACCCTAACCCTAACCCTAACCCTTATTCTGTGCTCCGATGGTTAACAATCCCTAATGCTAACCCTTATTATGTTCTCCGATGGTTAACAATCCCTAACCCTAACCCTTATTCTGTGCTCCGATGGTTAACAATCCCTAACCCTAACCCTTATTCTGTTCTCCAATGGTTAACAATCCCTAACCCTAACCCTAAACCTAACCTTTATTCTGTGCTCCGATGGTTAACTAACCCTAACCCTAACCCTTATTCTGTGCTCCGATGGTTAACTAACCCTAACCCTTATTCTGTTCTCCGATGGTTAACAATCCTTAACCCTAACCCTAACCCTAACCCTTATTCTGTTCTCCGATGGTTAACAATCCCTAACCCTAACCCTTATTCTGTTCTCCGATGGTTAACAATCCCTAACCCTAACCCTAACCCTAACCCTAACCCTAACCCCTAACCCTAACCCTAACCCTAACCCTAACCCTAACCCTAACCTAACCCCTAACCCTAACCCTAACCCTAACCCTAACCCTAACCCTAACCCTAACCCTTATTCTGTGCTCCGATGGTTAACAATCCCTAACCCTAACCCTAACCCTTATTCTGTTCTCCGATGGTTAGCAATCCCTAACCCTAACCCTAACCCTTATTCTGTGCTCCGATGGTTAACAATCCCTAACCCTAACCCTTATTCTGTTCTCTGATGGTTAACAATCCTTAACCCTAACCCTTATTATGTTCTCCGATGGTTAACAATCCATAACCCTAACCCTTATTCTGTGCTCCGATGGTTAACAATCCCTAACCCTAACCCTTATTCTGTTCTCCAATGGTTAACAATCCCTAACCCTAACCCTTATTCTGTGCTCCGATGGTTAACAATCCATAACCCTAACCCTAACCTTTATTCTGTGCTCCGATGGTTTACTAACCCTAACCCTAACCCTTATTCTGTGCTCCGATGGTTAACTAACCCTAACCCTTATTCTGTTCTCCGATGGTTAACAATCCTTAACCCTAACCCTAACCCTAGCCCTTATTCTGTTCTCCGATGGTTAACTAACGTTAACCCTTATTCTGTTCTCCGATGGTTAACAATCCTTAACCCTAACCCTAACCCTTATTCTGTGCTCCGATGGTTAACAATCCCTAATGCTAACCCTTATTCTGTTCTCCGATGGTTAACAATCCCTAACCCTAACCCTTATTCTGTTCTCCGATGGTTAACAATCCCTAACCCTAACCCTTATTCTGTTCTACGATGGTTAACAATCCCTAACCCTAACCCTTATTCTGTTCTCCGATGGTTAACAATCCCTAACCCTAACCCTTATTCTGTTCTCCGATGGTTAACAATCACTAACCCTATCCCTAACCCTTATTCCGATGGTTAACAATCCCTAACCCTAACCCTAACCCTAACCCTTATTCTGTGCTCCGATGGTTAACAATCCCTAACCCTAACCCTTATTCTGTGCTTCGATGGTTAACAATCCCTAACCCTAACCCTAACCCTTATTCTGTGCTCCGATGGTTAACAATCCCTAATGCTAACCCTTATTATGTTCTCCGATGGTTAACAATCCCTAACCCTAACCCTTATTCTGTGCTCCGATGGTTAACAATCCCTAACCCTAACCCTTATTCTGTTCTCCAATGGTTAACAATCCCTAACCCTAACCCTAACCCTAACCCTAACCTTTATTCTGTGCTCCGATGGTTAACAATCCCTAACCCTAACCCTTATTCTGTTCTCCGATGGTTAACAATCCCTAACCCTAACCCTTATTCTGTTCTCTGATGGTTAACAATCCCTAACCCTAACCCTTATTCTGTTCTCCAATGGTTAACAATCCCTAACCCTAACCCTAACCTTTATTCTGTGCTCCGATGGTTAAAACCTCTTCAGTCTACCCCCTCCTTTTTCGAACATTCTGTTAAAAATCGCGCAACATTTCAGCGTCCTGCTACTCATGCCAGGAATATAGTATATGCATATGATTAGTATGTGTGGATAGAAAACACTCTGAAGTTTCTAAAACTGGTTAAATCACGGCTGTGACTATAACAGAGCGTGTGTTTCATCGAAAAGCGCAAGAAAAACTGGTCACTGAAAGCTGAAAAAAGTATCCATGCGCCACTTTCATGTATTGTTTAAAGGACACCAAATTACATATGGACACGGATGCAATTCCTACATATTGTTATAATTGCTACATATTCCTACATACTGTTCTCCGATGGTTAACAATCCCTAACCCTAACCCTTATTCTGTGCTCCGATGGTTAACTAACCCCAACCCTAACCCTTATTCTGTTCTCCGATGGTTAACAATCCCTAACCCTAACCCTTATTCTGTTCTAAGATGGTTAACTATCCCTAACCCTAACCCTTATTCTGTTCTCCGACGGTTAACAATCCCTAACCCTAACCCTAACCCTAACCCTTATTCTGTGCTCCGATCGTTAACAATCCCTAACCCTAAACTTTATTCTGTTCTCCGATGGTTAACAATCCCTAACCCTAACCCTAACCATAACCCTAACCCTTATTCTGTTCTCCGATGGTTAACAATCCCTAACCCTAACCCTAACCCTTATTCTGTGCTCCGATGGTTAACAATCCCTAACCCTAACCCTTATTCTGTGCTCCGATGGTTAACAATCCCTAACGCTAACCCTTATTCTGTTCTCCGATGGTTAACAATCCCTAACCCTAACCGTAATCCTAACCCTTATTCTGTTCTCCGATGGTTAACAATCCCTAACCCTAACCCTAACCCTAACCTTTATTCTGTGCTCCGATGGTTAATTAACCCTAACCCTAACCCTAACCCTAACCCTTATTCTGTGCTCCGATGGTTAACAATCCCCAACCCTAACCCTTATTCTGTTCTCCGATGGTTAACTAACCCCAACCCTAACCCTTATTCTGTGTTCCGATGGTTAACAATCCCTAACCCTAACCCTAACCCTAACCCTTATTCTGTGCTCCGATGGTTAACAATCCCTAATGTTAACCCTTATTCTGTGCTCCGATGGTTAACTAACCCCAACCCTAACCCTTATTCTGTTCTCCGATGGTTAACAATCCCTAACCCTAACCCTTATTCTGTGCTCCGATGGTTAACAATCCCTAACCCTAACCCTTATTCTGTTCTCCGATGTTTAACAATCCCTAACCCTAACCCTTATTCTGTGCTCCGATGGTTAACAATCCCTAACCATAACTCTTATTCTGTGCTCCGATGGTTAACATTCCCTAACCCTAACCCTTATTCTGATCTCTGATGGTTAACAATCCCTAACCCTAACCCTAACCCTTATTCTGTGCTCCGATGGTTAACAATCCCTAATGCTAACCCTTATTATGTTCTCCGATGGTTAACAATCCCTAACCCTAACCCTTATTCTGTGCTCCGATGGTTAACAATCCCTAACCCTAACCCTTATTCTGTTCTCCAATGGTTAACAATCCCTAACCCTAACCCTAACCCTAACCTTTATTCTGTGCTCCGATGGTTAACTAACCCTAACCCTAACCCTTATTCTGTGCTCCGATGGTTAACTAACCCTAACCCTTATTCTGTTCTCCGATGGTTAACAAACCTTAACCCTAACCCTAACCCTAACCCTTATTCTGTTCTCCGATGGTTAACAATCCCTAACCCTAACCCTTATTCTGTTCTCCGATGGTTAACAATCCCTAACCCTAACCCTTATTCTGTTCTCCGATGGTTAACAATCACTAACCCTATCCCTAACCCTTATTCCGATGGTTAACAATCCCTAACCCTAACCCTAACCCTAACCCTTATTCTGTGCTCCGATGGTTAACAATCCCTAACCCTAACCCTTATTCTGTGCTCCGATGGTTAACAATCCCTAACCCTAACCCTTATTCTGTTCTCTGATGGTTAACAATCCCTAACCCTAACCCTAACCCTTATTCTGTGCTCCGATGGTTAACAATCCCTAATGCTAACCCTTATTATGTTCTCCGATGGTTAACAATCCCTAACCCTAACCCTTATTCTGTGCTCCGATGGTTAACAATCCCTAACCCTAACCCTTATTCTGTTCTCCAATGGTTAACAATCCCTAACCCTAACCCTAACCCTAACCCTAACCTTTATTCTGTGCTCCGATGGTTAACAATCCCTAACCCTAACCCTTATTCTGTTCTCCGATGGTTAACAATCCCTAACCCTAACCCTTATTCTGTTCTCTGATGGTTAACAATCCCTAACCCTAACCCTTATTCTGTTCTCCAATGGTTAACAATCCCTAACCCTAACCCTAACCTTTATTCTGTGCTCCGATGGTTAAAACCTCTTCAGTCTACCCCCTCCTTTTTCGAACATTCTGTTAAAAATCGCGCAACATTTCAGCGTCCTGCTACTCATGCCAGGAATATAGTATATGCATATGATTAGTATGTGTGGATAGAAAACACTCTGAAGTTTCTAAAACTGGTTAAATCACGGCTGTGACTATAACAGAGCGTGTGTTTCATCGAAAAGCGCAAGAAAAACTGGTCACTGAAAGCTGAAAAAAGTATCCATGCGCCACTTTCATGTATTGTTTAAAGGACACCAAATTACATATGGACACGGATGCAATTCCTACATATTGTTATAATTGCTACATATTCCTACATACTGTTCTCCGATGGTTAACAATCCCTAACCCTAACCCTTATTCTGTGCTCCGATGGTTAACTAACCCCAACCCTAACCCTTATTCTGTTCTCCGATGGTTAACAATCCCTAACCCTAACCCTTATTCTGTTCTAAGATGGTTAACTATCCCTAACCCTAACCCTTATTCTGTTCTCCGACGGTTAACAATCCCTAACCCTAACCCTAACCCTAACCCTTATTCTGTGCTCCGATGGTTAACAATCCCTAACCCTAAACTTTATTCTGTTCTCCGATGGTTAACAATCCCTAACCCTAACCCTAACCATAACCCTAACCCTTATTCTGTTCTCCGATGGTTAACAATCCCTAACCCTAACCCTAACCCTTATTCTGTGCTCCGATGGTTAACAATCCCTAACCCTAACCCTTATTCTGTGCTCCGATGGTTAACAATCCCTAACGCTAACCCTTATTCTGTTCTCCGATGGTTAACAATCCCTAACCCTAACCGTAATCCTAACCCTTATTCTGTTCTCCGATGGTTAACAATCCCTAACCCTAACCCTAACCCTAACCTTTATTCTGTGCTCCGATGGTTAATTAACCCTAACCCTAACCCTAACCCTAACCCTTATTCTGTGCTCCGATGGTTAACAATCCCCAACCCTAACCCTTATTCTGTTCTCCGATGGTTAACTAACCCCAACCCTAACCCTTATTCTGTGTTCCGATGGTTAACAATCCCTAACCCTAACCCTAACCCTAACCCTTATTCTGTGCTCCGATGGTTAACAATCCCTAATGTTAACCCTTATTCTGTGCTCCGATGGTTAACTAACCCCAACCCTAACCCTTATTCTGTTCTCCGATGGTTAACAATCCCTAACCCTAACCCTTATTCTGTGCTCCGATGGTTAACAATCCCTAACCCTAACCCTTATTCTGTTCTCCGATGTTTAACAATCCCTAACCCTAACCCTTATTCTGTGCTCCGATGGTTAACAATCCCTAACCATAACTCTTATTCTGTGCTCCGATGGTTAACATTCCCTAACCCTAACCCTTATTCTGTTCTCTGATGGTTAACAATCCCTAACCCTAACCCTAACCCTTATTCTGTGCTCCGATGGTTAACAATCCCTAATGCTAACCCTTATTATGTTCTCCGATGGTTAACAATCCCTAACCCTAACCCTTATTCTGTGCTCCGATGGTTAACAATCCCTAACCCTAACCCTTATTCTGTTCTCCAATGGTTAACAATCCCTAACCCTAACCCTAACCCTAACCTTTATTCTGTGCTCCGATGGTTAACTAACCCTAGCCCTAACCCTTATTCTGTGCTCCGATGGTTAACTAACCCTAACCCTTATTCTGTTCTCCGATGGTTAACAAACCTTAACCCTAACCCTAACCCTAACCCTTATTCTGTTCTCCGATGGTTAACAATCCCTAACCCTAACCCTTATTCTGTTCTCCGATGGTTAACAATCCCTAACCCTAACCCTTATTCTGTGCTCCGATGGTTAACAATCCCTAACCATAACTCTTATTCTGTGCTCCGATGGTTAACATTCCCTAACCCTAACCCTTATTCTGTTCTCTGATGGTTAACAATCCCTAACCCTAACCCTAACCCTTATTCTGTGCTCCGATGGTTAACAATCCCTAATGCTAACCCTTATTATGTTCTCCGATGGTTAACAATCCCTAACCCTAACCCTTATTCTGTGCTCCGATGGTTAACAATCCCTAACCCTAACCCTTATTCTGTTCTCCAATGGTTAACAATCCCTAACCCTAACCCTAACCCTAACCTTTATTCTGTGCTCCGATGGTTAACTAACCCTAACCCTAACCCTTATTCTGTGCTCCGATGGTTAACTAACCCTAACCCTTATTCTGTTCTCCGATGGTTAACAAACCTTAACCCTAACCCTAACCCTAACCCTTATTCTGTTCTCCGATGGTTAACAATCCCTAACCCTAACCCTTATTCTGTTCTCCGATGGTTAACAATCCCTAACCCTAACCCTTATTCTGTTCTCCGATGGTTAACAATCACTAACCCTATCCCTAACCCTTATTCCGATGGTTAACAATCCCTAACCCTAACCCTAACCCTAACCCTTATTCTGTGCTCCGATGGTTAACAATCCCTAACCCTAACCCTTATTCTGTGCTCCGATGGTTAACAATCCCTAACCCTAACCCTTATTCTGTTCTCTGATGGTTAACAATCCCTAACCCTAACCCTAACCCTTATTCTGTGCTCCGATGGTTAACAATCCCTAATGCTAACCCTTATTATGTTCTCCGATGGTTAACAATCCCTAACCCTAACCCTTATTCTGTGCTCCGATGGTTAACAATCCCTAACCCTAACCCTTATTCTGTTCTCCAATGGTTAACAATCCCTAACCCTAACCCTAACCCTAACCCTAACCTTTATTCTGTGCTCCGATGGTTAACAATCCCTAACCCTAACCCTTATTCTGTTCTCCGATGGTTAACAATCCCTAACCCTAACCCTTATTCTGTTCTCTGATGGTTAACAATCCCTAACCCTAACCCTTATTCTGTTCTCCAATGGTTAACAATCCCTAACCCTAACCCTAACCTTTATTCTGTGCTCCGATGGTTAAAACCTCTTCAGTCTACCCCCTCCTTTTTCGAACATTCTGTTAAAAATCGCGCAACATTTCAGCGTCCTGCTACTCATGCCAGGAATATAGTATATGCATATGATTAGTATGTGTGGATAGAAAACACTCTGAAGTTTCTAAAACTGGTTAAATCACGGCTGTGACTATAACAGAGCGTGTGTTTCATCGAAAAGCGCAAGAAAAACTGGTCACTGAAAGCTGAAAAAAGTATCCATGCGCCACTTTCATGTATTGTTTAAAGGACACCAAATTACATATGGACACGGATGCAATTCCTACATATTGTTATAATTGCTACATATTCCTACATACTGTTCTCCGATGGTTAACAATCCCTAACCCTAACCCTTATTCTGTGCTCCGATGGTTAACTAACCCCAACCCTAACCCTTATTCTGTTCTCCGATGGTTAACAATCCCTAACCCTAACCCTTATTCTGTTCTAAGATGGTTAACTATCCCTAACCCTAACCCTTATTCTGTTCTCCGACGGTTAACAATCCCTAACCCTAACCCTAACCCTAACCCTTATTCTGTGCTCCGATGGTTAACAATCCCTAACCCTAAACTTTATTCTGTTCTCCGATGGTTAACAATCCCTAACCCTAACCCTAACCATAACCCTAACCCTTATTCTGTTCTCCGATGGTTAACAATCCCTAACCCTAACCCTAACCCTTATTCTGTGCTCCGATGGTTAACAATCCCTAACCCTAACCCTTATTCTGTGCTCCGATGGTTAACAATCCCTAACGCTAACCCTTATTCTGTTCTCCGATGGTTAACAATCCCTAACCCTAACCGTAATCCTAACCCTTATTCTGTTCTCCGATGGTTAACAATCCCTAACCCTAACCCTAACCCTAACCTTTATTCTGTGCTCCGATGGTTAATTAACCCTAACCCTAACCCTAACCCTAACCCTTATTCTGTGCTCCGATGGTTAACAATCCCCAACCCTAACCCTTATTCTGTTCTCCGATGGTTAACTAACCCCAACCCTAACCCTTATTCTGTGTTCCGATGGTTAACAATCCCTAACCCTAACCCTAACCCTAACCCTTATTCTGTGCTCCGATGGTTAACAATCCCTAATGTTAACCCTTATTCTGTGCTCCGATGGTTAACTAACCCCAACCCTA
This sequence comes from Oncorhynchus clarkii lewisi, assembly GCF_045791955.1. Taxonomy (NCBI): domain Eukaryota; kingdom Metazoa; phylum Chordata; class Actinopteri; order Salmoniformes; family Salmonidae; genus Oncorhynchus; species Oncorhynchus clarkii. The sequence continues at coordinate 42,275,084 of NC_092160.1, forward strand.
ACCCTTATTCTGTTCTCCGATGGTTAACAATCCCTAACCCTAACCCTTATTCTGTGCTCCGATGGTTAACAATCCCTAACCCTAACCCTTATTCTGTTCTCCGATGTTTAACAATCCCTAACCCTAACCCTTATTCTGTGCTCCGATGGTTAACAATCCCTAACCATAACTCTTATTCTGTGCTCCGATGGTTAACATTCCCTAACCCTAACCCTTATTCTGTTCTCTGATGGTTAACAATCCCTAACCCTAACCCTAACCCTTATTCTGTGCTCCGATGGTTAACAATCCCTAATGCTAACCCTTATTATGTTCTCCGATGGTTAACAATCCCTAACCCTAACCCTTATTCTGTGCTCCGATGGTTAACAATCCCTAACCCTAACCCTTATTCTGTTCTCCAATGGTTAACAATCCCTAACCCTAACCCTAACCCTAACCTTTATTCTGTGCTCCGATGGTTAACTAACCCTAACCCTAACCCTTATTCTGTGCTCCGATGGTTAACTAACCCTAACCCTTATTCTGTTCTCCGATGGTTAACAAACCTTAACCCTAACCCTAACCCTAACCCTTATTCTGTTCTCCGATGGTTAACAATCCCTAACCCTAACCCTTATTCTGTTCTCCGATGGTTAACAATCCCTAACCCTAACCCTTATTCTGTTCTCCGATGGTTAACAATCCCTAACCCTAACCCTTATTCTGTTCTACGATGGTTAACAATCCCTAACCCTAACCCTTATTCTGTTCTCCGATGGTTAACAATCCCTAACCCTAACCCTTATTCTGTGCTCCGATGGTTAACAATCCCTAATGTTAACCCTTATTCTGTGCTCCGATGGTTAACTAACCCCAACCCTAACCCTTATTCTGTTCTCCGATGGTTAACAATCCCTAACCCTAACCCTTATTCTGTGCTCCGATGGTTAACAATCCCTAACCCTAACCCTTATTCTGTTCTCCGATGTTTAACAATCCCTAACTCTAACCCTTATTCTGTGCTCCGATGGTTAACAATCCCTAACCATAACTCTTATTCTGTGCTCCGATGGTTAACATTCCCTAACCCTAACCCTTATTCTGTTCTCTGATGGTTAACAATCCCTAACCCTAACCCTAACCCTTATTCTGTGCTCCGATGGTTAACAATCCCTAATGCTAACCCTTATTATGTTCTCCGATGGTTAACAATCCCTAACCCTAACCCTTATTCTGTGCTCCGATGGTTAACAATCCCTAACCCTAACCCTTATTCTGTTCTCCAATGGTTAACAATCCCTAACCCTAACCCTAACCCTAACCTTTATTCTGTGCTCCGATGGTTAACTAACCCTAACCCTAACCCTTATTCTGTGCTCCGATGGTTAACTAACCCTAACCCTTATTCTGTTCTCCGATGGTTAACAAACCTTAACCCTAACCCTAACCCTAACCCTTATTCTGTTCTCCGATGGTTAACAATCCCTAACCCTAACCCTTATTCTGTTCTCCGATGGTTAACAATCCCTAACCCTAACCCTTATTCTGTTCTACGATGGTTAACAATCCCTAACCCTAACCCTTATTCTGTTCTCCGATGGTTAACAATCCCTAACCCTAACCCTTATTCTGTTTTCCGATGGTTAACAATCCCTAACCCTATCCCTAACCCTTATTCTGTGCTCCGATGGTTAACAATCCCTAACCCTAACCCTAACCCTAACCCTTATTCTGTGCTCCGATGGTTAACAATCCCTAACCCTAACCCTTATTCTGTGCTCCGATGGTTAACAATCCCTAACCCTAACCCTTATTCTGTTCTCTGATGGTTAACAATCCCTAACCCTAACCCTAACCCTAACCCTTATTCTGTGCTCCGATGGTTAACAATCCCTAATGCTAACCCTTATTATGTTCTCCGATGGTTAACAATCCCTAACCCTAACCCTTATTCTGTGCTCCGATGGTTAACAATCCCTAACCCTAACCCTTATTCTGTTCTCCAATGGTTAACAATCCCTAACCCTAACCCTAACCCTAACCCTAACCTTTATTCTGTGCTCCGATGGTTAAAACCTCTTCAGTCGCCCCCCTCCTTTTTCGAACATTCTGTTAAAAATCGCGCAACATTTCAGCGTCCTGCTACTCATGCCAGGAATATAGTATATGCATATGATTAGTATGTGTGGATAGAAAACACTCTGAAGTTTCTAAAACTGGTTAAATCACGGTGGTGACTATAACAGAGTGTGTGTTTCATCGAAAAGCGCAAGAAAAACTGGTCACTGAAAGCTGAAAAAAGTATCCATGCGCCACTTTCATGTATTGTTTAAAGGACACCAAATTAAATATGGACACGGATGCAATTCCTACATATTGTTATAATTCCTACATATTCCTACATACTGTTCTCCGATGGTTAACAATCCCTAACCCTAACCCTTATTCTGTTCTCCGATGGTTAACTAACCCCAACCCTAACCCTTATTCTCTGCTCCGATGGTTAACAATCCCTAACCCTAACCCTTATTCTGTGCTCCGATGCTTAACTAAACCTAACCCTAACCCTTATTCTGTTCTCCGATGGTTAACAATCCCTAACCCTAACCCTAACCCTAACCCTTATTCTGTGCTCCGATGGTAAACAATCCCTAACCCTAACCCTTATTCTGTTCTCCGATGGTTAACAATCCCTAACCCTAACCCTAACCCTAACCTTTATTCTGTGCTCCGATGGTTAACTAACCCTAACCCTAACCCTTATTCTGTGCTCCGATGGTTAACTAACCCTAACCCTTATTCTGTTCTCCGATGGTTAACAAACCTTAACCCTAACCCTAACCCTAACCCTTATTCTGTTCTCCGATGGTTAACAATCCCTAACCCTAACCCTTATTCTGTTCTCCGATGGTTAACAATCCCTAACCCTAACCCTTATTCTGTTCTACGATGGTTAACAATCCCTAACCCTAACCCTTATTCTGTTCTCCGATGGTTAACAATCCCTAACCCTAACCCTTATTCTGTTTTCCGATGGTTAACAATCCCTAACCCTATCCCTAACCCTTATTCTGTGCTCCGATGGTTAACAATCCCTAACCCTAACCCTAACCCTAACCCTTATTCTGTGCTCCGATGGTTAACAATCCCTAACCCTAACCCTTATTCTGTGCTCCGATGGTTAACAATCCCTAACCCTAACCCTTATTCTGTTCTCTGATGGTTAACAATCCCTAACCCTAACCCTAACCCTAACCCTTATTCTGTGCTCCGATGGTTAACAATCCCTAATGCTAACCCTTATTATGTTCTCCGATGGTTAACAATCCCTAACCCTAACCCTTATTCTGTGCTCCGATGGTTAACAATCCCTAACCCTAACCCTTATTCTGTTCTCCAATGGTTAACAATCCCTAACCCTAACCCTAACCCTAACCCTAACCTTTATTCTGTGCTCCGATGGTTAAAACCTCTTCAGTCGCCCCCCTCCTTTTTCGAACATTCTGTTAAAAATCGCGCAACATTTCAGCGTCCTGCTACTCATGCCAGGAATATAGTATATGCATATGATTAGTATGTGTGGATAGAAAACACTCTGAAGTTTCTAAAACTGGTTAAATCACGGTGGTGACTATAACAGAGTGTGTGTTTCATCGAAAAGCGCAAGAAAAACTGGTCACTGAAAGCTGAAAAAAGTATCCATGCGCCACTTTCATGTATTGTTTAAAGGACACCAAATTAAATATGGACACGGATGCAATTCCTACATATTGTTATAATTCCTACATATTCCTACATACTGTTCTCCGATGGTTAACAATCCCTAACCCTAACCCTTATTCTGTTCTCCGATGGTTAACTAACCCCAACCCTAACCCTTATTCTCTGCTCCGATGGTTAACAATCCCTAACCCTAACCCTTATTCTGTGCTCCGATGCTTAACTAAACCTAACCCTAACCCTTATTCTGTTCTCCGATGGTTAACAATCCCTAACCCTAACCCTAACCCTAACCCTTATTCTGTGCTCCGATGGTAAACAATCCCTAACCCTAACCCTTATTCTGTTCTCCGATGGTTAACAATCCCTAACCCTAACCCTTATTCTGTTCTCCGATGGTTAACAATCCCTAACCCTAACCCTTATTCTGTTCTCCGATGGTTAACAATCCCTAACCCTAACCCTTATTCTGTGCTCCGATGGTTAACAATCCCTAACCCTAACCCTTATTCTGTTCTCCAATGGTTAACAATCCCTAACCCTAACCCTAACCCTAACCCTAACCTTTATTCTGTGCTCCGATGGTTAAAACCTCTTCAGTCTCCCCCCTCCTTTTTCGAACATTCTGTTAAAAATCGCGCAACATTTCAGCGTCCTGCTACTCATGCCAGGAATATAGTATATGCATATGATTAGTATGTGTGGATAGAAAACACTCTGAAGTTTCTAAAACTGGTTAAATCACGGCTGTGACTATAACAGAGTGTGTGTTTCATCGAAAAGCGCAAGAAAAACTGGTCACTGAAAGCTGAAAAAAGTATCCATGCGCCACTTTCATGTATTGTTTAAAGGACACCAAATTAAATATGGACACGGATGCAATTCCTACATATTCCTACATACTGTTCTCCGATGGTTAACAATCCCTAACCCTAACCCTTATTCTGTTCTCCGATGGTTAACAATCCCTAACCCTAACCCTTATTCTGTTCTCCGATGGTTAACAATCCCTAACCCTAACCCTAACCCTTATTCTGTGCTCCGATGGTTAACAATCCCTAACCCTAACCCTTATTCTGTTCTCCGATGGTTAACAATCCCTAACCCTAACCCTTATTCTGTGCTCCGATGGTTAACAATCCCTAACCCTAACCCTTATTCTGTTCTCTGATGGTTAACAATCCCTAACCCTAACCCTAAACCTTATTCTGTGCTCCGATGGTTAACAATCCCTAATGCTAACCCTTATTATGTTCTCCGATGGTTAACAATCCCTAACCCTAACCCTTATTCTGTGCTCCGATGGTTAACAATCCCTAACCCTAACCCTTATTATGTTCTCCGATGGTTAACAATCCCTAATGCTAACCCTTATGATGTTCTCCGATGGTTAACAATCCCTAACCCTAACCCTTATTCTGTTCTCCGATGGTTAACAATCCCTAACCCTAACCCTTATTCTGTTCTCCAATGGTTAACAATCCCTAACCCTAACCCTTATTCTGTTCTCCAATGGTTAACAATCCCTAACCCTAACCCTAACCCTAACCCTAACCTTTATTCTGTGCTCCGATGGTTAAAACCTCTTCAGTCTCCCCCCTCCTTTTTCGAACATTCTGTTAAAAATCGCGCAACATTTCAGCGTCCTGCTACTCATGCCAGGAATATAGTATATGCATATGATTAGTATGTGTGGATAGAAAACACTCTGAAGTTTCTAAAACTGGTTAAATCACGGCTGTGACTATAACAGAGCGTGTGTTTCATCGAAAAGCGCAAGAAAAACTGGTCACTGAAAGCTGAAAAAAGTATCCATGCGCCACTTTCATGTATTGTTTAAAGGACACCAAATTACATATGGACACGGATGCAATTCCTACATATTGTTATAATTGCTACATATTCCTACATACTGTTCTCCGATGGTTAACAATCCCTAACCCTAACCCTTATTCTGTTCTCCGATGGTTAACAATCCCTAACCCTAACCCTTATTCTGTGCTCCGATGGTTAACTAACCCCAACCCTAACCCTTATTCTGTTCTCCGATGGTTAACAATCCCTAACCCTAACCCTTATTCTGTTCTAAGATGGTTAACTATCCCTAACCCTAACCCTTATTCTGTTCTCCGACGGTTAACAATCCCTAACCCTAACCCTAACCCTAACCCTTATTCTGTGCTCCGATGGTTAACAATCCCTAACCCTAAACTTTATTCTGTTCTCCGATGGTTAACAATCCCTAACCCTAACCCTAACCCTAACCCTTATTCTGTGCTCCGATGGTAAACAATCCCTAACCCTAACCCTTATTCTGTTCTCCGATGGTTAACAATCCCTAACCCTAACCCTTATTCTGTTCTCCGATGGTTAACAATCCCTAACCCTAACCCTTATTCTGTTCTCCGATGGTTAACAATCCCTAACCCTAACCCTTATTCTGTGCTCCGATGGTTAACAATCCCTAACCCTAACCCTTATTCTGTTCTCCGATGGTTAACAATCCCTAACCCTAACCCTTATTCTGTTCTCCGATGGTTAACAATCCCTAACCCTAACCCTTATTCTGTGCTCCGATGGTTAACAATTCCTAACCCTAACCCTTATTCTGTGCTCCGATGGTTAACAATCCCTAACCCTAACCCTTATTCTGTTCTCCAATGGTTAACAATCCCTAACCCTAACCCTAACCCTAACCCTAACCTTTATTCTGTGCTCCGATGGTTAAAACCTCTTCAGTCTCCCCCCTCCTTTTTCGAACATTCTGTTAAAAATCGCGCAACATTTCAGCGTCCTGCTACTCATGCCAGGAATATAGTATATGCATATGATTAGTATGTGTGGATAGAAAACACTCTGAAGTTTCTAAAACTGGTTAAATCACGGCTGTGACTATAACAGAGTGTGTGTTTCATCGAAAAGCGCAAGAAAAACTGGTCACTGAAAGCTGAAAAAAGTATCCATGCGCCACTTTCATGTATTGTTTAAAGGACACCAAATTAAATATGGACACGGATGCAATTCCTACATATTGTTATAATTCCTACATATTCCTACATACTGTTCTCCGATGGTTAACAATCCCTAACCCTAACCCTTATTCTGTTCTCCGATGGTTAACTAACCCCAACCCTAACCCTTATTCTGTGCTCCGATGGTTAACAATCCCTAACCCTAACCCTAACCCTAACCCTTATTCTGTGCTCCGATGGTAAACAATCCCTAACCCTAACCCTTATTCTGTTCTCCGATGGTTAACAATCCCTAACCCTAACCCTTATTCTGTTCTCCGATGGTTAACAATCCCTAACCCTAACCCTTATTCTGTTCTCCGATGGTTAACAATCCCTAACCCTAACCCTAACCCTTATTCTGTGCTCCGATGGTTAACAATCCCTAACCCTAACCCTTATTCTGTTCTCCGATGGTTAACAATCCCTAACCCTAACCCTTATTCTGTGCTCCGATGGTTAACAATCCCTAACCCTAACCCTTATTCTGTTCTCTGATGGTTAACAATCCCTAACCCTAACCCTAAACCTTATTCTGTGCTCCGATGGTTAACAATCCCTAATGCTAACCCTTATTATGTTCTCCGATGGTTAACAATCCCTAACCCTAACCCTTATTCTGTGCTCCGATGGTTAACAATCCCTAACCCTAACCCTTATTATGTTCTCCGATGGTTAACAATCCCTAATGCTAACCCTTATGATGTTCTCCGATGGTTAACAATCCCTAACCCTAACCCTTATTCTGTTCTCCGATGGTTAACAATCCCTAACCCTAACCCTTATTCTGTTCTCCAATGGTTAACAATCCCTAACCCTAACCCTTATTCTGTTCTCCAATGGTTAACAATCCCTAACCCTAACCCTAACCCTAACCCTAACCTTTATTCTGTGCTCCGATGGTTAAAACCTCTTCAGTCTCCCCCCTCCTTTTTCGAACATTCTGTTAAAAATCGCGCAACATTTCAGCGTCCTGCTACTCATGCCAGGAATATAGTATATGCATATGATTAGTATGTGTGGATAGAAAACACTCTGAAGTTTCTAAAACTGGTTAAATCACGGCTGTGACTATAACAGAGCGTGTGTTTCATCGAAAAGCGCAAGAAAAACTGGTCACTGAAAGCTGAAAAAAGTATCCATGCGCCACTTTCATGTATTGTTTAAAGGACACCAAATTACATATGGACACGGATGCAATTCCTACATATTGTTATAATTGCTACATATTCCTACATACTGTTCTCCGATGGTTAACAATCCCTAACCCTAACCCTTATTCTGTTCTCCGATGGTTAACAATCCCTAACCCTAACCCTTATTCTGTGCTCCGATGGTTAACTAACCCCAACCCTAACCCTTATTCTGTTCTCCGATGGTTAACAATCCCTAACCCTAACCCTTATTCTGTTCTAAGATGGTTAACTATCCCTAACCCTAACCCTTATTCTGTTCTCCGACGGTTAACAATCCCTAACCCTAACCCTAACCCTAACCCTTATTCTGTGCTCCGATGGTTAACAATCCCTAACCCTAAACTTTATTCTGTTCTCCGATGGTTAACAATCCCTAACCCTAACCCTAACCCTAACCCTTATTCTGTGCTCCGATGGTAAACAATCCCTAACCCTAACCCTTATTCTGTTCTCCGATGGTTAACAATCCCTAACCCTAACCCTTATTCTGTTCTCCGATGGTTAACAATCCCTAACCCTAACCCTTATTCTGTTCTCCGATGGTTAACAATCCCTAACCCTAACCCTTATTCTGTGCTCCGATGGTTAACAATCCCTAACCCTAACCCTTATTCTGTTCTCCGATGGTTAACAATCCCTAACCCTAACCCTTATTCTGTTCTCCGATGGTTAACAATCCCTAACCCTAACCCTTATTCTGTGCTCCGATGGTTAACAATTCCTAACCCTAACCCTTATTCTGTGCTCCGATGGTTAACAATCCCTAACCCTAACCCTTATTCTGTTCTCCAATGGTTAACAATCCCTAACCCTAACCCTAACCCTAACCCTAACCTTTATTCTGTGCTCCGATGGTTAAAACCTCTTCAGTCTCCCCCCTCCTTTTTCGAACATTCTGTTAAAAATCGCGCAACATTTCAGCGTCCTGCTACTCATGCCAGGAATATAGTATATGCATATGATTAGTATGTGTGGATAGAAAACACTCTGAAGTTTCTAAAACTGGTTAAATCACGGCTGTGACTATAACAGAGTGTGTGTTTCATCGAAAAGCGCAAGAAAAACTGGTCACTGAAAGCTGAAAAAAGTATCCATGCGCCACTTTCATGTATTGTTTAAAGGACACCAAATTAAATATGGACACGGATGCAATTCCTACATATTGTTATAATTCCTACATATTCCTACATACTGTTCTCCGATGGTTAACAATCCCTAACCCTAACCCTTATTCTGTTCTCCGATGGTTAACTAACCCCAACCCTAACCCTTATTCTGTGCTCCGATGGTTAACAATCCCTAACCCTAACCCTAACCCTAACCCTTATTCTGTGCTCCGATGGTAAACAATCCCTAACCCTAACCCTTATTCTGTTCTCCGATGGTTAACAATCCCTAACCCTAACCCTTATTCTGTTCTCCGATGGTTAACAATCCCTAACCCTAACCCTTATTCTGTTCTCCGATGGTTAACAATCCCTAACCCTAACCCTTATTCTGTTCTCCGATGGTTAACAATCCCTAACCCTAACCCTTATTCTGTTCTCCGATGGTTAACAATCCCTAACCCTAACCCTAACCCTTATTCTGTGCTCCGATGGTTAACAATCCCTAACCCTAACCCTTATTCTGTTCTCCGATGGTTAACAATCCCTAACCCTAACCCTTATTCTGTGCTCCGATGGTTAACAATCCCTAACCCTAACCCTTATTCTGTTCTCTGATGGTTAACAATCCCTAACCCTAACCCTAACCCTTATTCTGTGCTCCGATGGTTAACAATCCCTAATGCTAACCCTTATTATGTTCTCCGATGGTTAACAATCCCTAACCCTAACCCTTATTCTGTGCTCCGATGGTTAACAATCCCTAACCCTAACCCTTATTATGTTCTCCGATGGTTAACAATCCCTAATGCTAACCCTTATTATGTTCTCCGATGGTTAACAATCCCTAACCCTAACCCTTATTCTGTTCTCCGATGGTTAACAATCCCTAACCCTAACCCTTATTCTGTTCTCCAATGGTTAACAATCCCTAACCCTAACCCTAACCTTTATTCTGTGCTCCGATGGTTAAAACCTCTTCAGTCTCCCCCCTCCTTTTTCGAACATTCTGTTAAAAATCGCGCAACATTTCAGCGTCCTGCTACTCATGCCAGGAATATAGTATATGCATATGATTAGTATGTGTGGATAGAAAACACTCTGAAGTTTCTAAAACTGGTTAAATCACGGCTGTGACTATAACAGAGCGTGTGTTTCATCGAAAAGCGTAAGAAAAACTGGTCACTGAAAGCTGAAAAAAGTATCCATGCGCCACTTTCATGTATTGTTTAAAGGACACCAAATTACATATGGACACGGATGCAATTCCTACATATTGTTATAATTGCTACATATTCCTACATACTGTTCTCCGATGGTTAACAATCCCTAACCCTAACCCTTATTCTGTTCTCCGATGGTTAACAATCCCTAACCCTAACCCTTATTCTGTGCTCCGATGGTTAACTAACCCCAACCCTAACCCTTATTCTGTTCTCCGATGGTTAACAATCCCTAACCCTAACCCTTATTCTGTTCTAAGATGGTTAACTATCCCTAACCCTAACCCTTATTCTGTTCTCCGACGGTTAACAATCCCTAACCCTAACCCTAACCCTAACCCTTATTCTGTGCTCCGATGGTTAACAATCCCTAACCCTAACCCTAACCCTAACCCTTATTCTGTGCTCCGATGGTTAACAATCCCTAACCCTAACCCTTATTCTGTGCTCCGATGGTTAACAATCCCTAACCCTAACCCTTATTCTGTTCTCCGATGGTTAACAATCCCTAACCCTAACCGTAATCCTAACCCTTATTCTGTTCTCCGATGGTTAACAATCCCTAACCCTAACCCTAACCCTAACCTTTATTCTGTACTCCGATGGTTAATTAACCCTAACCCTAACCCTAACCCTAACAATCCCTAACCCTAACCCTAACCCTTATTCTGTGCTCCGATGGTTAACAATCCCCAACCCTAACCCTTATTCTGTTCTCCGATGGTTAACTAACCCCAACCCTAACCCTTATTCTGTGTTCCGATGGTTAACAATCCCTAACCCTAACCCTAACCCTAACCCTTATTCTGTGCTCCGATGGTTAACAATCCCTAATGCTAACCCTTATTCTGTGCTCCGATGGTTAACTAACCCCAACCCTAACCCTTATTCTGTTCTCCGATGGTTAACAATCCCTAACCCAAACCCTTATTCTGTGCTCCGATGTTTAACAATCCCTAACCCTAACCCTTATTCTGTTCTCCTATGGTTAACAATCCCTAACCCTAACCCTTATTCTGTGCTCCGATGGTTAACAATCCCTAACCATAACTCTTATTCTGTGCTCCGATGGTTAACATTCCCTAACCCTAACCCTTATTCTGTTCTCTGATGGTTAACAATCCCTAACCCTAACCCTAACCCTAACCCTTATTCTCTGCTCCGATGGTTAACAATCCCTAATGCTAACCCTTATTATGTTCTCCGATGGTTAACAATCCCTAACCCTAACCCTTATTCTGTGCTCTGATGGTAAACAATCCGTAACCCTAACCCTAACCCTTATTCTGTGCTCCGATGGTTAACAATCCCTAATGCTAACCCTTATTATGTTCTCCGATGGTTAACAATCCCTAACCCTAACCCTTATTCTGTGCTCCGATGGTTAACAATCCCTAACCCTAACCCTTATTCTGTTCTCCAATGGTTAACAATCCCTAACCCTAACCTTTATTCTGTGCTCCGATGGTTAACTAACCCTAACCCTTATTCTGTTCTCCGATGGTTAACAAACCTTAACCCTAACCCTAACCCTAACCCTTATTCTGTTCTCCGATGGTTAACAATCCCTAACCCTAACCCTTATTCTGTTCTCCGATGGTTAACAATCCCTAACCCTAACCCTTATTCTGTTCTCCGATGGTTAACAATCCCTAACCCTATCCCTAACCCTTATTCTGTGCTCCGATGGTTAACAATCCCTAACCCTAACCCTTATTCTGTGCTCCGATGGTTAACAATCCCTAACCCTAACCCTTATTCTGTGCTCCAATGGTTAACAATCCCTAACCCTAACCCTTATTCTGTTCTCTGATGGTTAACAATCCCTAACCCTAACCCTAACCCTAACCCTTATTCTGTGCTCCGATGGTTAACAATCCCTAATGCTAACCCTTATTATGTTCTCCGATGGTTAACAATCCCTAACCCTAACCCTTATTCTGTGCTCCGATGGTTAACAATCCCTAACCCTAACCCTTATTCTGTTCTCCAATGGTTAACAATCCCTAACCCTAACCCTTATTCTGTGCTCCGATGGTTAACAATCCCTAACCCTAACCCTTATTCTGTTCTCCAATGGTTAACAATCCCTAACCCTAACCCTAACCCTAACCTTTATTCTGTGCTCCGATGGTTAAAACCTCTTCAGTCTCCCCCCTCCTTTTTCGAACATTCTGTTAAAAATCGCGCAACATTTCAGCGTCCTGCTACTCATGCCAGGAATATAGTATATGCATATGATTAGTATGTGTGGATAGAAAACACTCTGAAGTTTCTAAAACTGGTTAAATCACGGCTGTGACTATAACAGAGTGTGTGTTTCATCGAAAAGCGCAAGAAAAACTGGTCACTGAAAGCTGAAAAAAGTATCCATGCGCCACTTTCATGTATTGTTTAAAGGACACCAAATTAAATATGGACACGGATGCAATTCCTACATATTGTTATAATTCCTACATATTCCTACATACTGTTCTCCGATGGTTAACAATCCCTAACCCTAACCCTTATTCTGTTCTCCGATGGTTAACTAACCCCAACCCTAACCCTAATTCTGTGCTCCGATGGTTAACAATCCCTAACCCTAACCCTTATTCTGTGCTCCGATGCTTAACTAAACCTAACCCTAACCCTTATTCTGTTCTCCGATGGTTAACAATCCCTAACCCTAACCCTAACCCTAACCCTTATTCTGTGCTCCGATGGTAAACAATCCCTAACCCTAACCCTTATTCTGTTCTCCGATGGTTAACAATCCCTAACCCTAACCCTTATTCTGTTCTCCGATGGTTAACAATCCCTAACCCTAACCCTAACCCTTATTCTGTGCTCCGATGGTTAACAATCCCTAACCCTAACCCTTATTCTGTTCTCCAATGGTTAACAATCCCTAACCCTAACCTTTATTCTGTGCTCCGATGGTTAACTAACCCTAACCCTTATTCTGTTCTCCGATGGTTAACAAACCTTAACCCTAACCCTAACCCTAACCCTTATTCTGTTCTCCGATGGTTAACAATCCCTAACCCTAACCCTTATTCTGTTCTCCGATGGTTAACAATCCCTAACCCTAACCCTTATTTTGTTCTCCGATGGTTAACAATCCCTAACCCTATCCCTAACCCTTATTCTGTGCTCCGATGGTTAACAATCCCTAACCCTAACCCTTATTCTGTGCTCCGATGGTTAACAATCCCTAACCCTAACCCTTATTCTGTGCTCCAATGGTTAACAATCCCTAACCCTAACCCTTATTCTGTTCTCTGATGGTTAACAATCCCTAACCCTAACCCTTATTCTGTTCTCTGATGGTTAACAATCCCTAACCCTAACCCTAACCCTTATTCTGTGCTCCGATGGTTAACAATCCCTAATGCTAACCCTTATTATGTTCTCCGATGGTTAACAATCCCTAACCCTAACCCTTATTCTGTGCTCCGATGGTTAACAATCCCTAACCCTAACCCTTATTCTGTTCTCCAATGGTTAACAATCCCTAACCCTAACCCTAACCCTAACCTTTATTCTGTGCTCCGATGGTTAAAACCTCTTCAGTCTCCCCCCTCCTTTTTCGAACATTCTGTTAAAAATCGCGCAACATTTCAGCGTCCTGCTACTCATGCCAGGAATATAGTATATGCATATGATTAGTATGTGTGGATAGAAAACACTCTGAAGTTTCTAAAACTGGTTAAATCACGGCTGTGACTATAACAGAGTGTGTGTTTCATCGAAAAGCGCAAGAAAAACTGGTCACTGAAAGCTGAAAAAAGTATCCATGCGCCACTTTCATTTATTGTTTAAAGGACACCAAATTAAATATGGACACGGATGCAATTCCTACATATTGTTATAATTCCTACATATTCCTACATACTGTTCTCCGATGGTTAACAATCCCTAACCCTAACCCTTATTCTGTTCTCCGATGGTTAACTAACCCCAACCCTAACCCTAATTCTGTGCTCCGATGGTTAACAATCCCTAACCCTAACCCTTATTCTGTGCTCCGATGCTTAACTAAACCTAACCCTAACCCTTATTCTGTTCTCCGATGGTTAACAATCCCTAACCCTAACCCTAACCCTAACCCTTATTCTGTGCTCCGATGGTAAACAATCCCTAACCCTAACCCTTATTCTGTTCTCCGATGGTTAACAATCCCTAACCCTAACCCTTATTCTGTTCTCCGATGGTTAACAATCCCTAACCCTAACCCTAACCCTTATTCTGTGCTCCGATGGTTAACAATCCCTAACCCTAACCCTTATTCTGTTCTCCGATGGTTAACAATCCCTAACCCTAACCCTTATTCTGTTCTCTGATGGTTAACAATCCCTAACCCTAACCCTAACCCTAACCCTTATTCTGTGCTCCGATGGTTAACAATCCCTAATGCTAACCCTTATTATGTTCTCCGATGGTTAACAATCCCTAACCCTAACCCTTATTCTGTGCTCCAATGGTTAACAATCCCTAACCCTAACCCTAACCCTGACCCTTATTCTGTGCTCCGATGGTTAACTAACCCTAACCCTTATTCTGTTCTCCGATGGTTAACAATCCTTAACCCTAACCCTAACCCTAACCCTTATTCTGTTCTCCGATGGTTAACAATCCCTAAACCTAACCCTTATTCTGTTCTCCGATGGTTAACAATCCCTAACCCTAACCCTTATTTTGTTCTACGATGGTTAACAATCCCTAACCCTAACCCTTATTCTGTTCTCCGATGGTTAACAATCCCTAACCCTAACCCTTATTCTGTTCTCCGATGGTTAACAATCCCTAACCCTATCCCTAACCCTTATTCTGTGCTCCGATGGTTAACAATCCCTAACCCTAACCCTAACCCTAACCCTTATTCTGTGCTCCGATGGTTAACAATCCCTAACCCTAACCCTTATTCTGTGCTCCGATGGTTAACAATCCCTAACCCTAACCCTAACCCTAACCCTTATTCTGTGCTCCGATGGTTAACAATCCCTAATGCTAACCCTTATTATGTTCTCCGATGGTTAACAATCCCTAACCCTAACCCTTATTCTGTGCTCCAATGGTTAGCAATCCCTAACCCTAACCCTTATTCTGTTCTCCAATGGTTAACAATCCCTAACCCTAACCCTTATTATGTGCTCCAATGGTTAACAATCCCTAATGCTAACCCTTATTATGTTCTCCGATGGTTAACAATCCTTAACCCTAACCCTTATTCTGTGCTCTGATGGTTAACAATCCCTAACCCTAACCCTAACCCTTATTCTGTGCTCCGATGGTTAACAATCCCTAATGCTAACCCTTATTATGTTCTCCGATGGTTAACAATCCCTAACCCTAACCCTTATTCTGTGCTCCGATGGTTAACAATCCCTAACCCTAACCCTTATTCTGTTCTCCAATGGTTAACAATCCCTAACCCTAACCCTAACCCTAACCTTTATTCTGTGCTCCAATGGTTAATTAACCCTAACCCTTATTCTGTTCTCCGATGGTTAACAATCCTTAACCCTAACCCTAACCCTAACCCTTATTCTGTTCTCCGATGGTTAACAATCCCTAACCCTAACCCTTATTCTGTTCTCCGATGGTTAACAATCCCTAACCCTAACCCTTATTTTGTTCTACGATGGTTAACAATCCCTAACCCTAACCCTTATTCTGTTCTCCGATGGTTAACAATCCCTAACCCTAACCCTTATTCTGTTCTCCGATGGTTAACAATCCCTAACCCTATCCCTAACCCTTATTCTGTGCTCCGATGGTTAACAATCCCTAACCCTAACCCTAACCCTAACCCTTATTCTGTGCTCCGATGGTTAACAATCCCTAACCCTAACCCTTACTCTGTGCTCCGATGGTTAACAATCCCTAACCCTAACCCTTATTCTGTGCTCCGATGGTTAACAATCCCTAATGCTAACCCTTATTATGTTCTCCGATGGTTAACAATCCCTAACCCTAACCCTTATTCTGTTCTCCAATGGTTAACCATCCCTAACCCTAACCCTAACCCTAAACCTAACCTTTATTCTGTGCTCCGATGGTTAACTAACCCTAACCCTAACCCTTATTCTGTGCTCCGATGGTTAACTAACCCTAACCCTTATTCTGTTCTCCGATGGTTAACAATCCTTAACCCTAACCCTAACCCTAACCCTTATTCTGTTCTCCGATGGTTAACAATCCCTAACCCTAACCCTTATTTTGTTCTACAATGGTTAACAATCCCTAACCCTAACCCTTATTCTGTTCTCCGATGGTTAACAATCCCTAACCCTAAACCTTATTCTGTTCTCCGATGGTTAACAATCCCTAACCCTATCCCTAACCCTTATTCTGTGCTCCGATGGTTAACAATCCCTAACCCTAACCCTTATTCTGTGCTCCGATGGTTAACAATCCCTAATGCTAACCCTTATTATGTTCTCCGATGGTTAACAATCCCTAACCCTAACCCTTATTCTGTGCTCCAATGGTTAGCAATCCCTAACCCTAACCCTTATTCTGTTCTCCAATGGTTAACAATCCCTAACCCTAACCCTTATTCTGTTCTCCAATGGTTAACAATCCCTAACCCTAACCCTTATTCTGTTCTCCAATGGTTAACAATCCCTAACCCTAACCCTTATTCTGTTCTCCAATGGTTAACAATCCCTAACCCTAACCCTTATTCTGTGCTCCGATGGTTAACAATCCCTAACCCTAACCCTTATTCTGTTCTCCAATGGTTAACAATCCCTAACCCTAACCCTAACCCTAACCCTAACCTTTATTCTGTGCTCCGATGGTTAAAACCTCTTCAGTCTCCCCCCTCCTTTTTCGAACATTCTGTTAAAAATCGCGCAACATTTCAGCGTCCTGCTACTCATGCCAGGAATATAGTATATGCATATGATTAGTATGTGTGGATAGAAAACACTCTGAAGTTTCTAAAACTGGTTAAATCACGGCTGTGACTATAACAGAGTGTGTGTTTATTCGAAAAGCGCAAGAAAAACTGGTCACTGAAAGCTGAAAAAAGTATCCATGCGCCACTTTCATGTATTGTTTAAAGGACACCAAATTAAATATGGACACGGATGCAATTCCTACATATTGTTATAATTCCTACATATTCCTACATACTGTTCTCCGATGGTTAACAATCCCTAACCCTAACCCTTATTCTGTGCTCCGATGGCTAACAATCCCTAACCCTAACCCTTATTCTGCTCTCCAATGGTTAACAATCCCTAACCCTAACCCTAACCCTAACCTTTATTCTGTGCTCCGATGGTTAACTAACCCTAACCCTTATTCTGTTCTCCGATGGTTAACAAACCTTAACCCTAACCCTAACCCTAACCCTAACCCTAACCCTAACCCTAACCCTAACCCTAACCCTAAACCTTATTCTGTTCTCCGATGGTTAACAAACCTTAACCCTAACCCTAACCCTAACCCTAACCCTAACCCTAACCCTAACCCTTATTCTGTGCTCCGATGGTTAACTAACCCTAACCCTTATTCTGTTCTCCGATGGTTAACAAACCTTAACCCTAACCCTAACCCTAACCCTTATTCTGTTCTCCGATGGTTAACAATCCCTAACCCTAACCCTTATTCTGTTCTCCGATGGTTAACAATCCCTAACCCTAACCCTTATTCTGTTCTACGATGGTTAACAATCCCTAACCCTAACCCTTATTCTGTTCTCCGATGGTTAACAATCCCTAACCCTAACCCTTATTCTGTTCTCCGATGGTTAACAATCCCTAACCCTATCCCTAACCCTTATTCTGTGCTCCGATGGTTAAAGGGCTCGTAAGTAAGCATTTCACTGTAATGTCTACACTTGTTGCATTCGGCGCATGTGACAAATAACATTTGATTTGATGATCAATGATGAGGAGAAAGTCTGACAATCCTTGATTACTGATTTCCCCCCATACTCTCGCTCCCTCTCTTTCATTCACCCAGTCGAGTCACTCAGTCCTATCTAGACCATTCACTCAGTCCTATCCAGACCATTCACTCAGCCCTATCCAGACCATTCACCCAGTCCAGTAACTCAGCACTATCCAGACCATTCACCCAGTCCAGCCACTCAGCTCTATCCAGACCATTCTCTCAGTCCAGCCACTCAGCTCTATCCAGACCATTCACTCAGCCCTATCCAGACCATTCACCCAGTCCAGTAACTCAGCCCTATCCAGACCATTCACTCAGCCCTATCCAGACCATTCACCCAGTCCAGCCACTCAGCTCTATCCAGACCATTCACTCAGCCCTATCCAGACCATTCACCCAGTCCAGCCACTCAGCTCTATCCAGACCATTCTCTCAGTCCAGCCACTCAGCTCTATCCAGACCATTCACTCAGCCCTATCCAGACCATTCACCCAGTCCAGTAACTCAGCCCTATCCAGACCAATCACTCAGTCCAGTCACTCAGCCCTATCCAGACCATTCACTCAGTCAAGTCACTCAGGCCTATCCAGACCATTCACTCAGTCCAGTCACTCAGCCCTATCCAGACCATTCACTCAGTCCTATCCAGACCATTCACTCAGTCCTATCCAGACCATTCACTCAGTCCTATCCAGACCATTCACCCAGTCCAGTCACTCAGCACTATCCAGACCATTCACCCAGTCCAGCCACTCAGCTCTATCCAGACCATTCTCTCAGTCCTGCCACTCAGCTCTATCCAGACCATTCACTCAGCCCTATCCAGACCATTCACCCAGTCCAGTCACTCAGCCCTATCCAGACCATTCACCCAGTCCAGTCACTCAGCCCTATGCAGACCATTCACTCAGTCCAGTCACTCAGCCCTATCCAGACCATTCACTCAGCCCAGTCACTCAGCCCTATCCAGAACATTCGCACAGCCCAGTCACTCATCCCTATCCTGACGATTCACCCAGACCAGTCACACAGCCCTATCCAGCCCATTCACACAGTCCAGTGACTCAGCCCTATCCAGCCCATTCACACAGTCCAGTGACTCAGCCCTATCGAGACCATTCACGCAGTCCAGTCACTCAGCCCTATCCAGAACATTCGCACAGCCCAGCCACTCAGCCCTATCCTGACGATTCACCCAGACCAGTCACACAGCCCTATCCAGCCCATTCACACAGTCCAGTGACTCAGCCCTATCGAGACCATTCACTCAGTCCAGTCACTCAGCCCTATCCAGACCATTCACTCAGCCCTATCCAGACCATTCACCCAGTCCAGCCACTCAGCTCTATCCAGACCATTCTCTCAGTCCTGCCACTCAGCTCTATCCAGACCATTCACTCAGCCCTATCCAGACCATTCACCCAGTCCAGTCACTCAGCCCTATCCAGACCATTCACCCAGTCCAGTCACTCAGCCCTATGCAGACCATTCACTCAGTCCAGTCACTCAGCCCTATCCAGACCATTCACTCAGCCCAGTCACTCAGCCCTATCCAGAACATTCGCACAGCCCAGCCACTCAGCCCTATCCTGACGATTCACCCAGACCAGTCACACAGCCCTATCCAGCCCATTCACACAGTCCAGTCACTCAGCCCTATCCAGACCATTCACACAGCCCAGTCACTCCGCCCTATCCAGACCATTCACTCAGTCCAGTCACTCAGCCCTATCCAGACCATTCACTCAGTCCAGTCACTCAGCCCTATCCAGACCATTCACTCAGCCCTATCCAGACCATTCACTCAGCCCTATCCAGACCATTCACCCAGTCCAGTCACTCAGCCCTATTCCGACCATTCACCTAGTCCAGTCACTCAGCCCTATCCAGACCATTCACTCAGCCCTATCCAGACCATTCACTCAGCCCTATCCAGACCGTTCACCCGGTCCAGTCACTCAGCCCTATCCAGACCATTCACCCAGTCCAGTCACTCAGCCCTATCCAGACCATTCACTCAGCCCTATCCAGACCATTCACCCGGTCTAGTCACTCAGCCCTATCCAGACCATTCCCACAGTCCAGTCACTCAGCCCTATCCAGACCATTCACACAGTCCAGTCACTCAGCCCTATCCAGACCATTCACACAGTCCAGTCACTCAGCCCTATCCAGACCATTCACTCAGCCCTATCCAGACCATTCATACAGTCCAGTCCTATCCAGAAGCTCTCAAGGTCCTACCCGGCAAGAAGCACCATGACTGACCCCATGACTGTAAGTTTGCATATCTCTCTAACCCTGCTGTACCCTACCGTGTTAAGATAATCTGACTCTAGAACAGTATTTCACCATTTTTAAATGAAATGCTCAATAGTCATTATTGATCTCTCTCTGCCATCCTGATGGCACCTACAGGCCTGTTTGAGGGACAACTGGACAGAACATATCAGAATGCTTGGACCTCACCCTCTTCTCCTTCCTCATTTTTCAAGGAAAGCCTCTCCTCTACACTTCCTGTTTGGCATGATGCTCTCAAGGTGTGTCTCTTTCTCGCTTTCTCATGCGACGTTACCTATAGATGACTCCTAGACACTGACATAGTTTGCTTCTTAATTGGTGTCCACATCAGGCTATTTACAGGTTACCTGTGTGTTAGAATACTGCCCTTTCACATCATTTGAATGATCCCTCCTGCCAATACTGCATCCCTTTCACATCATTTGAATGATCCCTCCAACCAATACTGCATCCCTTTCACATCATTTGAATGATCCCTCCTGCCATCTGTTCTCTTTCTCTCCAGGATACATACATTTTGAAGATGACGCCGAAGAACATCGCTGACGTGTTACATTCTCCCAACCAATTGTGCTATTCTGTAAAAAAAAGTGTTGCGTTTTGTGTAACTTATTTTTTGTATCTTATTCTGTACATAATGCTGCTGCTACTGTATCTTATGACCGAAAATAACTTCTGGACAGAACAGAGATTACTCACCATGGACTGGAAGAATCTTTTTCCTTTAAGTTACATATTTTAAAAATAAAAACAAATCTTCCTTTTCAGCGGAATGTTGTCGAGGGGTTCCGCTAGAAAGGTTAACGAGTCCGATTAGAAGGATATCCTGCTTTCACTGGAACAGGCCCAGATCCACGCCTTTTGTATGAAGAAAAGACCCTGGAAAAGAGGCCGCAGATCGGGCACCCTTCTGAGAATCCAGAGGCAAGCGAGTAAACTCCCATTGCCTTCCATTCTTCTTGCTAACGTACAATCATTGGATTCTTTTTGATAATCTACAATTAAGATTATCCTGCTAACGGGACATTAAAAACTGTAACATCTTATGTTTTACAGAGACTTTGCTGAACGAAGATATGGACAGTGCACCGGCAGAACAGGGACGCTACCTCTGGTAAGACGAGAGGTGGGGGTGTGTGTCTTTTTGTCAATCACCGCTGGTGTGCGATGTCTAATATTAAAGAAGTCTCGAGGTATTGCTCACCTGAGGTAGAATACCTGTAGGCCACACTATCTACCAAGAGATTTCTCATCTGTATTATTTGTAGCCGTCTATTTACCACCACAAAGCGAAGCAGGCACTAAGACTCTTCCCAACCAACTCTAAGAGGCCAAAAGCAAAAAAGAAAATGCTCACCCAGAAGCGGCACTCCTAGTGGCCTGGGACTTAAATGCAGGCAAATTTAAATCAGTTTTACCAAATTTTAACAAGCATGTCACAAGTGCAACCAGGGAAAAATAAATCCAAGACCACCTTTACTCCACACACAGAGATGCATACAAGCTCTCCCCCGCCCTCCATTTGGCAAATCTGACTATAATTCTATCCTCCTGATTCCCACTTTCAATAAAAACTAAAGCAGGAAGCACATCTTAATACAGAAGTGGTCAGATGACGCGGATGCTACACTACAGGACTGTTTGGCTAGCAGAGATTGGAATATGTTCCGGGATTCATCCAATGGAATTGAGGAATAAACCACCTCAGTCATCGGCTTCATCAATAAGTGCATCGATGACGTCGTCCCCACAGTGAGTGTACATACATATCCCAACCAGAAGCCATGGATTACAGGCAACATTCACACTTGAACTAAAGGCTAGAGCTGCCGCTTTCAAGATGCAGGACTTTAACCCGGAAGCTTACAAGAAATCCTGCTATGCCCTGCGACGAACCATCAAACAGGCAAAGCGTCAATACAGGGCTAAGATCGAATCATACTACACGGGCCCCGACGCTCGTCTTATGTGGCAGGGCTTGCAAACTATTACAGACTACAAAGGGAAGCACAGCTGTGAGCTGCCCAGTGACATGAGCCCACCAGATGAGCTAAATCACTTCCATGCTCGCTTCGAGGGAAGCAACACTGAGGCATGCATGAGAGCATCAGCTGTTCCGGACGACTGTGTGATCACGCTCTCCGTAGCCAACGCGAGTAAGACCTTTAAACAAGTCAACATACACAAGGCTGTGGGGCCAGACGAATTACCAGGACGTGTGTTCCGGGCATGTGCTGACTAACTGGCAGGTGTCTTTACTGACATTTTCAACAACATTGATGACATCGTCCCCACATTGAATGTACGTACATATCCCAACCAGAAGCGATGGATTACAGGCAACATGCGCATCGAGCTAAAGGCTAGAGCTGCTGCTTTCAAGGAGCAGGAGACTAATCCAGACGCTTATAAGAAATCCTGCTATGCCATCAGACGAACCATCAAACAAGCAAAGCTTCACCACAGGATTAAGATTGAATCCTACTACGCTTGTCGGATGTGGCAGGGCTTGCAAACTATTATGGACTACAAAGGGAAACCCAGATGTGAGCTTCCCAGTGACGTGAGCCTACCAGACGAGCTAAATGCCTTTTATGCTCGCTTCAAGGCAAGCAACACTGAAGCATGCACGAGAGCACCAGCTATGTGATAATGCTCTCGGTAGCCGATGAAAGCAAAACCTTTAAACAGGTCAACATTCACAAATCAGTGGGACGGATTACCAGGACGTGTACTCAAAGCATGGGCGGACCAACTGTCAAGTGTCTTCACTGACATTTTCAACCTGTCCCTGACCGAGTCTGTAATACCTACATGTTTCAAGCAGATAGTCCCTGTGCCCAAGGAAGCGAAAGTAACCTGCCTAAATAATTACAGGCTCAAAATGACAGAGGATCCTGATGCCTCTGGATCTGCAGATAGATACAGAGAAGATATTGGCTCAACACTCACCTTCCTATCAGTGTTGGCAACTTGATAGCATTGGAAATGACACCCTTAATGTCCAACTTAATTAAATGCCCTTAATTTGCATTGTTTCTTTGATGGTTGAGATCAACAGTAGGAATATAAGAGGGGTAATGTAATGAATTACAGCGGCAGTATTTTTGTGATCCAGCAGGTGGCAGTAATGCACTTTCAGTAACTGAGCAGACCAATTTGATTTATTTTACCTTTATTTAACCAGGTAGGCTAGTTGAGAACAAGTTCACATTTACAACTGCGACCTGGCCAAGATAAAGCATAGCAGTGTGAACAGACAACAACACAGAGTTACACATGGAGTAAACAATAAACAAGTCAATAACACAGTAGAAAAAAAGAGTCTATATACATTGTGTGCAAAAGGCATGAGGAGGTAGGCGAATAATTACAATTTAGCAGATTAACACTGGAGTGATAAATGATCAGATGGTCATGTGCAGGTAGAGATACTGGTGTGCAAAAGAGCAGAAAAGTAAATAAATATAAACAGTATGGGGATGAGGTAGGTAAATTGGGTGGGCTATTTACCGATGGACTATGTACAGCTGCAGTGATCAGTTAGCTGCTCAGATAGCAGATGTTTAAAGTTGGTGAGGGAGATAAAAGTCTCCAACTTCAGCAATTTTTGCAATTCGTTCCAGTCACAGGCAGCAGAGAACTGGAAGGAAAGGCAGCCAAATGAGGTGTTGGCTTTAGGGATGACTCGTCAGTCTATTCTTGTTCTGAGAAATGAAGGCTATTCTATGTGAGAAATTGACAAGAAACTGAAGATCTCATACAACGCTGTGTAAAACTCCTTTCACAGAACAGCGCAAACTGGCTCTAACCAGAATAAAAAGAGTAGTGGGGGCACCGGTTAGTCGAGGTAATATGTACATCTAGGTAGAGTTATTAAATTGACTTTGCATTGATAATAAACAGAGAGTAGCAGCAGTGTAAAAGAGGGGGGCAATGCAAATAGTCTGGGTAGCCATTTGATTAGATGTTCAAGAGTCTTGGGGTTTGAAGCTGTTTAGAAGCCTCTTGGACCTAGACTTGGTACTCTGCCCGTAGCAGAGAGAACGTAGCAGAGAGAACAGTCTATGACTAGGGTGGCTGGAGTATTTGACCATTTTTAGAGTCGTCCAATTTTTAGGGTAGTGTTGTGGACACCAAGGAACTTGAAACTCTCATTCCTCTCCACTACAGCCCCGTTTATGAGAATGGGAGTGTGCTCGGTCCTCATTTTCCTGTAGTCCACAATAATCACCTTTGTCTTATCACGTTGAAGGATATGTTTTTGTCCTGGCACCACCAGACCAGGTCTCTGACCTCCTCCTTATAAGCTGTCTCATCATTGTCGGTGATCAGGCCTACCACTGTTGTGTCATCGGCAAACTTAATGATCAAATCAAATCAGTTTATTTGTCACATGCTCCGAATACAGCAGGTTACAGTGAAATGCTTACTTACCGGCTCTAACCAGCAGTGCAAAAAAGGTATTAGGTGAACAATAGGTAAGTAAAGAAATAAAAACAACAGTAAAAAGACAGTGAAAAATAACAGTAGCGAGGCTATATACATTAGAGAGGCTATATACAGTAGTGAAGCTAAATACAGGCACCGGTTAGTCGGGCGGATTGAGGTAATATATACACGTCTTTGAGGAAGTATGTACATGTATATATGGTTAAAGTGACTATGCATATATGATGAACAGAGAGTAGCAGTAGTGTAAAAGAGGGGTTGGCAGGTGGTGGGTGGCAGGACACAATGCAGATAGCCTAGTTAGCCAACTGCAGGAGCACTGGTTGGTTGCCCAATTGAGGTAGTATGTACATGAATGTATAGTTAAAGTGACTATGCATATATGATAAACAGAGAGTAGCAGCAGTGTAAAAGAGGGGTTGGGGGGCACACAATGCAAATAGTCCAGGTAGCCATTTGATTACCTGTTCAGGAGTCTTATGGCTTGGGGATAAAAACTGTTGAGAAGCCTTTTTGTCCTAGACTTGGCACTCCGGTACCGCTTGCCATGCGGTAGTAGAGAGAACAGTCTATGACTGGGGTGGCAGGGGTCTTTGACAATTTTTAGGGCCTTCCTCTGACACCGCCTGGTGTAGAGGTCCTGGATGGCAGGCAGCTTAGCCCCAGTGAGGTACTGGGCCGTGCGCACTACCCTCTGTAGTGCCTTGCGGTCAGAGGCCGAGCAATTGAACCAGGCAGTGATGCAACCATGCTCTTGATGTTGCAGCTGTAGAACTTTTTGAGGATCTGAGGACCCATGCCAAATCTTTTTAGTTTCCTGAGGGGGAATAGGCTTTGTCGTGCCCTCTTCACAACTGTCTTGGTGTGTTTGGACCATTCTAGTTTGTTGGTGATGTGAACACCGAGGAACTTGAAGCTCTCAACCTGCTCCACAACAGCCCCGTCGATGAGAATGGGGGCGTGCTCGGTCCTCCTTTTCCCGCAGTCCACAATCATCTCCTTAGTCTAAGTTACGTTGAGGGAGAGGTTGTTATTCTAGCACCACCAGGCCAGGTCTCTGACCTCCTCCTTGTAGGCTGTCTCATCGTTGCTGGTGATCAGGCCTACCACTGTTGTGTCGTTTGCAAACTTGATGATGGTGTTGGAGTCGTGTTTGGCCATGCAGTTGTGGGTCAACAGGGAGTACAGGAGGGGACTGAGCACACACCCCTGGGGGCCCCCGTGTTGAGGATCAGCGTGGCGGATGTGTTGTTACCTACCCTTACCACCTGGGGGCGGCCCATCAGGAAGTCCAGGATCCAGTTATAGTTTATCCAGGTATAGTTCCAGGGTCCTTAGCTTAGTGATGAGCTTTGAGGGCACTGAATGAATAACATTCTCACATAGGTGTTCCTTTTGTCCAGGTGTGAACGGGCAGTGTGGAGTGCAATAAAGATTGCATCATCTATGGATCTGTTGGGGCAGTATGCAAATTGGAGTGGGTCTGGGGTTTCTGGGATAATGGTGTTGATGTGAGCCATGACCAGCCTTTCAAAGCACTTCATGGCTACAGACCTGAGTGCATCGGGTCGCTATTCATTTTGGCAGGTTACCTTAGTGTTCTTGGGCACAGGGACTATGGTGGTCTGCTTGAAACATGTTGGTATCACAGACTCAGACAGGGAGAGGTTGAAAATGTCAGTGAAGACACTTGCCAGTTGGTCAGTGCATGCTCAGAGTACACGTCCTGGTAATCCGTCTGGCCCCACAGCCTTGTGAATGTTAACCTTTTTAAAGGTCTAACTTACTCTATTGGCTGATGTACCTGTGTGATCTTCATTATGATCTGTTCATTTTCCATGCACATTCTGAACCTCCACACACACAATATCAGAATTGTGTGAAGTGCAACTGGATATTGTTGTATTGAATGTGTAAGAAATAGCTATGCAAAGGATCAAATACTAATTACAGTAATTGCAGCTCTTTATTAGCCTACAGAGTCAATAAGCACCAACCAGACAGAAGATCTAGCAACGTTAGATACAGAAAGTAATGTAGAAATCGTACCTTTCTGCAGCAGGTTTTTTTTTAATTCATTTAATTTTTTTTTTTATCTTTGTTTAAATAGGCAAGTCAGTTAAGAGCAAATTCTTATTTACAATGATGGCCTAGGAACAGTGGGTTAACTGCCTTGTTCAGGGGAACAGTGGGTTAACTGCCTTGTTCACGGGCAGAACGACAGATTTTTACCTTGTCAGCTCGGGGATTCCTCTGGCTGGGCCACTTCATCTTGTAGCAGGTTGAGGGACTAACGTTAACTTGCTTCCACTAGCTAGCTACTACTAGCTAGCATGAGGGACTAACTTACTTTCACTAGCTAGAATGACTATATACAGTAGCCAGGTAGGGCTAGGTAGCTAGTTAGTTAGCCAGCTGCTAGCTAGTCAGCAATAACTTTAGCAAGGCTAATGCTAGCTAGGCAGGTAGTGCAAGCCAATTTTGTTCAGTTGTTGTTTAGGGTTAGGCCCAATTTGAAAACCATAAAGAAGAAAATTAGTTTAACCAATTTTAGTTACGATTTTCAACTAGAATAATTATAAAACTATTAATTTCCTTGTTTGGACTTGTCAAGATTAAAGGAAATTGGAATTATCCATGAACAAATTAACTGTCAGTGAGTCAGATACTGAAGTCATATACTGAAGTTAGGGTTAGTGTCTTAGATACTGGAGTCAGATCCTGGAGTCAGATACTGGGGTCAGATACTGAAGTCAGATACTGAAGTTGGGGTTAGTGTTTTAGATACTGGAGTCAGATACTGGAGTCAGATACTGAAGTCAGATACTAAAGTCAGATACTGAAGTTAGGGTTAGTGTCTTAGATACTGGAGTCAGATACTGAAGTCAGATACTGGAGTCAGATACTGAAGTTAGTGTTTATGTGTTAGATATTGGAGTCAGATACTGAAGTTAATGTTTATGTGTTAGATACTGTAGTCAGATACTGAAATCAGATACTGAAGTTAGTGTTTATGTGTTAGATATTGGAGTCAGATACTGAAGTTAGTGTTTATGTGTTAGATACTGTAGTCAGACACTGAAGTTAGTGTTTATGTGTTAGATATTGGAGTTAGGGTTAGTGTGTTAGATACTGAAGTTAAGGTCAGACAGGTTCTGAAGTTAGTATAGACTGAGATACTGAAGTTACATTAGACTGAGGTAAGCTGTAGTTTTTACAACGATAACAACAGCAGCAACAGGAAACCACAGCTTGCTAGTGTGACAGTTTGATATTTCTCTACACCTACACCAACCAGAACGTTGGCAGGCATACAGTGCATTCGGAAAGTATTCAGACCCTTTGACTTTTTCCGCATTTATTACGTTACAGCCTTGTTCTAAAATGGATAAAAATTTTTCCTCTCGTCAATCTACACACAATACCCCATTATGACAAAGCAAAAATAGGTTTTTAGAAATGTTTGCAAATATATACAAAAACTCGATATATCACATTATCATAAGTTTTCAGATCCTTTACTCAGTACTTTGTTGAAGCACTTTTGGCAGCGATTTCAGCATCAAGTCTTTTTGGGTGTGACGCTACAATCTTGGCACACCTGTATTTGGGGGGTTAGTCCCGTTATTCTATGCAGATCCTCTCAAGCTCTGTCAGGTTGGATGGGGAGCTTCGCCGCACAGTTATTTCAGGTCTCTCCAGAGATGTTCGATCGGATTGAAGTCAGGGCTCTGGCTGGGCCACCCAAGGGCATTCAGAGACTTGTCCTGTTGGAAGGTGAACCTTTGCCCCAGTCTGAGGTCCTGAGCACTCTGGAGCAGGTTTTCTTCAAGGATCTGCCACCACCATGCTGGTGCCTGGTTTCGTCCAGACGTGACACTTGGCATTCCAAGTATTTCCAAACCTTTTACATTTAAGAATGAAGGTGGCCCCTGTGTTCTTGGGGACCTAAAATGCTGCAGAATTTTTTGGGCACCCTTCCCCAGGTCTGTGCCTCGACACAATCTACGGACAATTCAAATCAAATCAACTTTTAATGGTCACATACACATGGTTAGCAGATGTTATTGGTCACATGGTTAGCAGATGTTAATGGTCACATACACATGGTTAGCAGATGTTATTGGTCACATGGTTAGCAGATGTTAATGGTCACATACACATGGTTAGCAGATGTTAATGGTCACATACACATGGTTAGCAGATGTTAATGGTCACATACACATGGTTAGCAGATGTTAATGGTCACATACACATGGTTAGCAGATGTTAATGGTCACATACACATGGTTAGCAGATGTTATTGGTCACATGGTTAGCAGATGTTATTGGTCACATACACATGGTTAGCAGATGTTAATGGTCACATACACATGGTTAGCAGATGTTAATGCGAGTGTAGCGAAATGCTTGTGCTTCTAGTTCCGACAATGCAGTAATAACCAACAAGTAATCTAGCTAACAATTCCAAAACTACTACCTTATAGACACAAGTGTAAGGGGATAAAGAATATGTACATAAAGATATATGAATGAGTGATGGTACAGAGCGGCATAGGCAAGATACAGTAGATGGTATTGAGTACAGTATATACATATGAGATGAGTATGTAAACAAAGTGGCATAGTTAAAGTGGCTAGTGATACATGTATTACATAAAGATGCAGTAGATGATATAGAGTACAGTATATACGTGAATAACGTAGGGTATGTAAACATTATATTAGGTAGCATTGTTTGTGGCTAGTGATATATTTTACATAATTTCCCATCAATTCCCATTATTAAAGTGGCTGGAGTTGAGTCAGTGTGTTGGCAGCAGCCACTCAATGTTAGTGGTGGCTGTTTAACAGTCTGATGGCCTTGAGATAGAAGCTGTTTTTCAGTCTCTCGGTCCCAGCTTTGATGCACCTGTACTGACCTCGCCTTCTGGATGATAGCGGGGTGAACAGGCAGTGGCTCGGGTGGTTGTTGTCCTTGATGATCTTTCCTTCGACGTCATGGCTTGGTTTTTGCTCTGACATGCACTGTCAATTTTGGGACCTTATATAGAAAGGTGTGTGCATTTCCACATCATGTCCAGTCAATTTAATTTATCACAGGTGGACTCCAATCAAGTTGTAGAAACAGCTCAAGAATGATCAATGGAAACAGGATGCACCTGAGCTCAATACTTATGTAAAAAAAGTTTTTTCATTTGAATACATTTGCAAAAATGTCTAAAACCTGTTTTCGCTTTGTCATTATGGGGTATTGATGAGGAAATGTTTAATTTAATGCATTTTAGAACAAGGCTGTATCGTAACAAAATGTGGAGAAAGTGAAGGGGTCTGAATACTTTCCGAATGCACTGTACTCCTCAGTGTCCCTACAGAAAGGCTCTGACTTCCTGTCACCGATAATCCACCATGCTTTTTATCTGGTTCACAGAGACTGAGACATCAGTAGGCAGAGACACCATGCAGAGACAGAAGTGCTAGATGTGACTGTGTTTTTCCACTGACTGGCTGACTGAAAGGTTTCAGTTTGGAAGATCTTCCAGAAAACTATCACTTCATCTGGTGTTGTATGTTCCATCTGTAGGTGAGGTGGGTCATTTAAGAAATGAAAGAGAAACGGATCGAAAAAATATGTTTTAATTAACCTCAGGCATTTCAGCACGGTCCAAAGCTCTTCTTCGAGACTTAACAGTTAGCAAGCTTAATATTCACAGAATCATCTCTCCCCAGATTCAGCTGAACTTCAGTGTCCAGCAGATTTACATTGACATTTTAGTCATTAAGCTTTTATCCAGAGTGACTTACAGTTAGTGCATTCATCTCAAGATAGGGATAGGGTTAGCTAGGTGGGACAACCATATATCTCAGTCAAACTAAGTAGATTATTCCTCAATAATGTAGCTATTAGCAAAGTCAGTGTTATTTCTTTTTTTGGGGGGGGGGGGGGTTAAACTTGTAAGTGTTAGTTCACAAATGGTTATTTTAATTTGGGGGGGGGTGTAGGATTATTTTATGATACTCTTGGAAGAGGTAGGGCTTCAGATGTTTTGGGAAGATGGGCAGGGACTGCTGTCCTTGCTTCAGGGGGAACTGGTTCCACCATTGGGGTGCCAGGACAGAGAAGAGCTTGGACTGGGCTGAGCGGGAGTTGCCATAGGGGTGGGAGGGCCAAGAGACCAGAGGTGGAAAAGTGGAGTGCTTGGGTTGGGGTGTAGGGTTTCAGCATAGCCTGAAGGTAAGGAGGGGCAGTTCCTCTTGCTGCTCTGTAGGCAAGTACCATGGTCTTGTAGTGGGTGCAAGCTTCAACTGGAAGCCATTGGAGTGTGCGGAGGAGTGGTGTCACATGGGAGAACCTGGCAAGGTTGAACACCAGGTGGGCTGCGGCATTCTGGATAAATTTCAGGGCTTTGATGGCACAAACGGGGAGCCCAGCCAACAGTGAGTTGCAGTAGTCCAGACTGGAGATGACAAGGGCCTGGATTCATGCCAAGGTTCTTTGCACTCTGGGAGGCAGACTCTGTGATGTTGTCAATCAAGATGGCGAGGTCTTGTAGCAGCCGGCCTTCTCCTGGAGGAAGAGCAGCTCTGTCTTGTCGAGGTTGAGGTGGCACGCAGAGATGCGTGTTGACAACTGTGTGTCCGAAGGGGGGGGCTGAGTGACTTGGTCTATAGAGAGAAGAGGAGAGGGCCTAGAACGAACCCTGGGGACACCAGTAGTGAGAGCACGTGGTGCAGACACAGCATCTCTCCACATCACCTGGTAGGAGCAGCCTGCCAGGTAGGATGCAATTCAATAGTGTGCAGAACCTGAGACGCCCAGCCCTGAGAGGGTGGAGAGGAGGCAGAGCCTGAGACGCCCAGCCCTGAGAGGATGGAGAGGAGGCAGAGCCTGAGACGCCCAGCCCTGAGAGGATGGAGAGGAGGCAGAGCCTGAGACGCCCAGCCCTGAGAGGGTGGAGAGGAGGATCTGATGGTTCACGATAAGGCAGCGGATAGATCTAAGAGGATGAGAACCGAGAGAGAGTCAGCTTGGAAGTGTGGAGAGCCTCCGTGACACAGAGGAGAGCAGTCTGGGTTGAGTGACCCGTCTTGGTTAGGATCTAGAATATCGTTCTCTAGTTTCTGATGTCAATTGTTGGTTTCTTGAGGAGGGGAGCGACTCTGCCATTTTGAAGTCAGAGGGGATGCAGCCAGTGGTCAGGGATGAGTTGATGAGGGAAGTGAGGAATGGGAGAAGGTCTCCAGAGATGGTCTGGAGAAGGGAGGAGGGTGTGGGGTTGAGCGGGCAGATTGTCGGGCGGACGGAAATCACTAGTCGCAGTATTTCATCTGGCGAGAAAAAAGTCCAGGTGCAGGGTAGTTCTGGGACCAGTGGATTCAATAGTGAATGAGGAGTGGATGTCGTCAACCTTCTGTTCAAAGTGGTTGACAATGTCGTCTGCAGAGAGGGAGGAGGAAGGAGGGAGGGGGATTAAGGCGAGAAAAATAGTTTCCTTGGGTAAGAGGCAGAATCTTAAATTTAGAGTGATAGAAAGTGGCTTTAGCAGCAGATACAGAGGAACAGAAGGTAGAGAAGAGGGAGTAAAATAATGATTTAGTTTTCCTCCATTTTCACTCAGCTGCCTGCAGCCCTGTTCTGTAAGCTCCTAATGAGTCACTCAGCTGCCTGCAGCCCTGTTCCGTAAGCTCGTAATGAGTCACTCAGCTGCCTGCATCCCTGTTCTGTAAGCTCGTAATGAGTCACTCAGCCACGGAGCAGGAAGGGAAGCCCGAGCCGGTTGGGAGCCGGCCGGTGGAAAGGAGACCGTGAGAGTCATAGGATGCAGAAAAAGAGGAGAGTCGGGTCGAAGAGGCAGAATATGGAGACAGGAGGGAGAAGGATTTAGCAGAAGGGAGAGAAGATAGGATAGAAGAGGAGAGAGTAGTGGGAGAGAGAGAGAGAAGATTGCGACAGTGCATGACCATCTAGGTAGGGGCTGAGTGGTTATGGTTGGAGGAAAGGGAGAAAGAAAAGGAGATTGCGGTGAGCCATTGTCACGAAATGAGGTTATCAATGTGTCAAGCTCAATGAGGAACTCTCTAAGGGAACCTGATGGGCGATAGATTAAAACAATGTTAAGCTTTAGTTGACAAGTGACAGTGACAGCATGGAATTCAAATGAGGAGATGGACAGGTGAGGGAGAAAGGAGAAAATCTCCCATTATGAGAAATGAGTAGCCCTGTGCCACCACGGTGATGACCAGATGCTCTTGGACTATGAGAGAAAACGTAGTCAGATAAAGACAGGGCAACTGGAGTAGCAGTGTTCACTGGGGTGATTCATATCTCCACCAGGACCAACAAGTATAGGGACTGAAGGGCAGCCTAGGCTGAGATGAACGCTCATTTTTTACCACAGACCGGCAGTTCCAAACGCAGTCCAGCAGATGTCCACATTTGGAGTAATAAACTGTCTTTAGTTCACATTTGAAACGCTCTCCTTGTTCCCTTTGTCCTTGTTTCCCCTCTTCACCCATGACTTACTGTCCATAGCAGAACAGGACAGTTTTGTGGTTAGAGGTCAGGGTTCAGTCTTTGTCCTTGTTTCTCTTTCCCCCCATGCCTTGCTGTCCATGGAAGAACAGGACAGTCTTGGGGTTAGAGGTCAGGGTTCAGTCTCACAGACTCCACCAGTACAGGACAGTCTTGGGGCCAGGGTCAGGGTTAGAGGTCAGGGGTTAGTGGCAAGTCCTTGCTCCCCCCACCACTAGTACAGGAGATTATTGGAGCCAGACTGAAGCTCTCAGGTATCGCTGGCCTGCTGAGGGGTTATAGGTCAGGTTCAGGGGTCAGAGGCAGGTCCTTCTCCCCCCCACCACTAGTACAGGATAGTCTTGGAGCCAGACTGAAGCTCTCAGGTATTTCTGGTCTGCTGAATCTTCTCCTAAACTCATCTGTAGTAAAGTAATACATGAGAGGGTCCAGTCCTGAGTTGAGACTGGCAAGACAGAGGGTGACAGGATGGCATCGCAGCACCATCTCCCTGACCTCACAGCTCCCCAGGGCATCGGCCTTTGCCAGAAAGTCTAGTGGCATGGTGACATGGTATGGGGAGAAGCAGAGCAGGAACACCCCGGCACAGCTCAACACCATCCTCAACGCCCTCTTCTTCTCCCCATGGTCCTTCACCCCTCCCCCCTCCCCCTCCCCCCTGTGGACTCGCAGGCTGCCGGCTGACAGACAGGCACAGGTCAGAACTAGGATCAGAGGGAGGATGAAGCCAACCAGCTCCGCCCCCACCATCAGAGCCCAGCCAGCCGCAGGGCTGACTTCACGCATGGGGAGCTCCGCAAAACACACCGCCACCAGGGAGGTAGGGCCAGGTGTAGGGGTTGGGGAAGAGGTGGGGGCTGGGGCATATGATCTAGGACTGGAGGCATAGGGGTTAGGGGTAAGGTCATAGGGGGCAGTGTGAGTGTAGAGGTCAGGGGTCAGGCTGGTGTTTCGGAGCAGAGGGAAAGGCAGACAGCCGAGACAGACCAGCAACCAGCCAGCGGCACATACACACATGTCCCCTCGTCGTCTGTTGGAACGGTACCTCAGCGGGTGCATGATGAGCTCACAGCGCCGCACACTCACACACACCAGGAAGAATATAGAGGCGTACATGTTGACGTATTTCAGGTAGAAACACAACATGCAGAGAGGCTGGCCGAATGGCCAGGTATGGTTCAGGTAGTAGTAGATACGGAGAGGTAGGGAGAGGACCTGGAGGAGACAGAACATACAGGTAGTTAAATATATATATATATATATATCCAACAGGTATTAAAATGTACAGGTTAGGAGAGGTTAAAACAGGTGAGGTTCAGGTAGATACAGAGAGGAACATACACCCTGACGTCAGTTGCGTCTATATAGGGATTGGATGAAGCTCAGTTACTAAATTCAAATGTCCCTGTTATCATTTCTAAGCCAATATGACACCAATCTCTATGAAAATGTGCTAATCAATTGAAGGTATACAACACACTTACCCGATTTTTTAACAGGGTGGTTATTTAGTTTTAAGATTATTTCCTACGTCTACCAAACTCAAATTCTGGATGTCGGATTAAAACAAGACTATAGCGTCCATAAAGTGACCATTGGATTTAAAAAATGCTGGGTTTTACTCAATTCGTTGGTGCAATAGTTTTTATTAAATGTATCATTTATCGCTGTCATGTGAACATTTACGTCCATTGCGAAACAACGAGGTGCTCCATTTTGTTTCGGGATGAAGCCCAGAGTCCTAACCGCGGGTCGGTTGCTCGCAACAACACAGCTGCTTACTCCAGGCTGCCAGTCAGAAGAAGTGTGAACAAACCTACTGTAGATAGCTAGCTACATGGTGGTATTCAAGCTGAGGTTAATCTATAAATGTGAACAAACCTAGGCTACTGTAGATACTGTAGCTAGTGTGACGACCCTCCCACTCTGTCTGGAATATTCTGTCTTTGTTCAAATCAAATCAAATCAAATTTTATTTGTCACATACACATGGTTAGCAGATGTTAATGCGAGTGTAGCGAAATGCTTGTGCTTCTAGTTCCGACAATGCAGTAATAACCAACAAGTAATCTAACTAACAATTCCAAAACTACTGTCTTGTACACAGTGTAAGGGGATAAAGAATATGTACATAAGGATATATGAATGAGTGATGGTACAGATGGTACAGCATAGGCAAGATACAGTAGATGGTATCGAGTACAGTATATACATATGAGATGAGTATGTAAACAAAGTGGCATAGTTAAAGTGGCTAGTGATACATGTATTACATAAGGATACAGTCGATGATATAGAGTACAGTATATACGTATGCATATGAGATGAATAATGTAGGGTAAGTAACATTATATAAGGTAGCATTGTTTAAAGTGGCTAGTGATATATTTACATCATTTCCCATCAATTCCCATTATTAAAGTGGCTGGAGTTGAGTCAGTGTCAGTGTGTTGGCAGCAGCCACTCAATGTTAGTGGTGGCTGTTTAACAGTCTGATGGCCTTGAGATAGAAGCTGTTTTTCAGTCTCTCGGTCCCAGCTTTGATGCACCTGTACTGACCTCGCCTTCTGGATGATAGCGGGGTGAACAGGCAGTGGCTCGGGTGGTTGATGTCCTTGATGATCTTTATGGCCTTCCTGTGACATCGGGTGGTGTAGGTGTCCTGGAGGGCAGGTAGTTTGCCCCCGGTGATGCGTTGTGCAGACCTCACCACCCTCTGGAGAGCCTTACGGTTGAGGGCGGAGCAGTTGCCGTACCAGGCGGTGATACAGCCCGCCAGGATGCTCTCGATTGTGCATCTGTAGAAGTTTGTGAGTGCTTTTGGTGACAAGCCGAATTTCTTCAGCCTCCTGAGGTTGAAGAGGCGCTGCTGCGCCTTCTTCACAATGCTGTCTGTGTGAGTGGACCAATTCAGTTTGTCTGTGATGTGTATGCCGAGGAACTTAAAACTTGCTACCCTCTCCACTACTGTTCCATCGATGTGGATAGGGGGGTGTTCCCTCTGCTGTTTCCTGAAGTCCACAATCATCTCCTTAGTTTTGTTGACATTGAGTGTGAGGTTATTTTCCTGACACCACACTCCGAGGGCCCTCACCTCCTCCCTGTAGGCCGTCTCGTCGTTGTTGGTAATCAAGCCTACCACTGTTGTGTCGTCCGCAAACTTGATGATTGAGTTGTAGGCGTGCGTGGCCACGCAGTCGTGGGTGAACAGGGAGTACAGGAGAGGGCTCAGAACGCACCCTTGTGGGGCCCCAGTGTTGAGGATCAGCGGGGAGGAGATGTTGTTGCTTACCCTCACCACCTGGGGGCGGCCCGTCAGGAAGTCCAGTACCCAGTTGCACAGGGCGGGGTCGAGACCCAGGGTCTCGAGCTTGATGACGAGCTTGGAGGGTACTATGGTGTTGAATGCCGAGCTGTAGTCAATGAACAGTATTCTCACATAGGTATTCCTCTTGTCCAGATGGGTTAGGGCGGTGTGCAGTGTGGTTGAGATTGCATCGTCTGTGGACCTATTTGGGCGGTAAGCAAATTGGAGTGGGTCTAGGGTGTTAGGTAGGGTGGAGGTGATATGGTCCTTGACTAGTCTCTCAAAGCACTTCATGATGACGGAAGTGAGTGCTACGGGGCGGTAGTCGTTTAGCTCAGTTACCTTAGCTTTCTTGGGAACAGGAACAATGGTGGCCCTCTTGAAGCATGTGGGAACAGCAGACTGGTATAGGGATTGATTGAATATGTCCGTAAACACACCGGCCAGCTGGTCTGCGCATGCTCTGAGGGCGCGGCTGGGGATGCCGTCTGGGCCTGCAGCCTTGCGAGGGTTAACACGTTTAAATGTCTTACTCACCTCGGCTGCAGTGAAGGAGAGGACGCATGTTTTCGTTGCAGGCCGTGTCAGTGGCACTGTATTGTCCTCAAAGCGGGCAAAAAAGTTATTTAGTCTGCCTGGGAGCAGGACATCCTGGTCCGTGACTGGGCTGGATTTCTTCCTGTAGTCCGTGATTGACTGTAGACCCTGCCACATGCCTCTTGTGTCTGAGCCGTTGAATTGAGATTCTACTTTGTCTCTGTACTGACGCTTAGCTTGTTTGATAGCCTTGCGGAGGGAATAGCTGCACTGTTTGTATTCGGTCATGTTACCAGACACCTTGCCCTGATTAAAAGCAGTGGTTTGCGCTTTCAGTTTCACGCGAATGCTGCCATCAATCCACGGTTTCTGGTTAGGGAATGTTTTAATCGTTGCTATGGGAACGACATCTTCAACGCACGTTCTAATGAACTCACACACCGAATCAGCGTATTCGTCAATGTTGTTGTCTGACGCAATACGAAACATGTCCCAGTCCACGTGATGGAAGCAGTCTTGGAGTGTGGAGTCAGCTTGGTTGGACCAGCGTTGGACAGACCTCAGCGTGGGAGCCTCTTGTTTTAGTTTCTGTCTGTAGGTAGGGATCAACAAAATGGAGTCGTGGTCAGCTTTTCCGAAAGGGAGGCGGGGCAGGGCCTTATATGCGTCGCGGAAGTTAGAGCAACAATGATCCAAGGTCTTTCCACCCCTGGTTGCGCAATCGATATGCTGATAAAATTTAGGGAGTCTTGTTTTCAGATTAGCCTTGTTAAAATCCCCAGCTACAATGAATGCAGCCTCCGGAT
Organism: Oncorhynchus clarkii lewisi; assembly: GCF_045791955.1. NCBI lineage: Eukaryota > Metazoa > Chordata > Actinopteri > Salmoniformes > Salmonidae > Oncorhynchus > Oncorhynchus clarkii. The sequence continues at coordinate 42,313,148 of NC_092160.1, forward strand.
GAATGGTTTCCAGTTTGCAAAACGTTAAATAAAGTTCGTTCAGAGCCATCGATGTGTCTGCTTGGGGGGGGATATATACGGCTGTGATTATAATCGAAGAGAATTCTCTTGGTAGATAATGCGGTCTACATTTGATTGTGAGGAATTCTAAATCAGGTGAACAGAAGGATTTGAGTTCCTGTATGTTTCTTTCATCACACCATGTCACGTTAGTCATAAGGCATACGCCCCCGCCCCTCTTCTTACCAGAAAGATGTTTGTTTCTGTCTGCGCGATGCGTGGAGAAACCCGTTGGCTGCACCGCTTCGGATAGAGTCTCTCCAGTGAGCCACGTTTCCGTGAAGCAAAGAACGTTACAGTCTCTGATGTCCCTCTGGAATGCTACCCTTGCTCGGATTTCATCAACCTTGTTGTCAAGAGACTGGACATTGGCAAGAAGAATGCTAGGGAGTGGTGTACGGTGTGCCCGTCTCCGGAGTCTGACCAGAAGACCGCCTCGTTTCCCTCTTTTTCGGAGTTGTTTTTTTTTTGGGTCGCTGCATGGAATCCACTCCGTTGTCCTGTTTGTAAGGCAGAACACAGGATCCGCGTCGCGAAAAACATATTCTTGGTAGTACTGATGGTGAGTTGATGCTGATCTTATATTCAGTAGTTCTTCTCGACTGTATGTAATGAAACCTAAGATGACCTGGGGTACTAATGTAAGAAATAACACGTAAAAAAACAAAAAACTGCATAGTTTCCTAGGAACGCGAAGTTAGGCGGCCATCTCTGTCGGCGCCGGAAGATGCACTTGTTTCCTTATTAGGATGCCGGTGGGCGGAGTTGAGAGGGTCGTCAGCTACATTGGTAACACCTGGGCCAGGTGTGTCCCAGGATAAATAGACATTTTCCACATTCATGGAGGAGACTCTCTCCATGCAGACACTTTTGTAGATTGTGTTGTGCTTCTTGGTGGCCGTTTGTTTGCTTTCGCACCTTTCAACACCATGCATTATCACATTCATGCATGCAAAACACTCACTTACACTACTGATTACTGATTACACACACCATTGTATATTTTCCTTAGTTGCTTTAGTTAATAAATATATATTTTGTTACTCCTTATCTCCACATTGTCTCCCTTTGTTACGGGCTTTGAGCCGGTTCGTGACACTAGCGATACGGTGATGTTCAAGCTGAGGTTAATCTATAAATGTGAACAAACCTAGGCTACTGTAGATAGCTAGCGAAATGGTGATGTTCAAGCTGAGGTTAATCTATAAATGTGAACAAACCTAGGCTACTGTAGATAGCTTGCGAAATGGTGGTGTTCAAGCTGAGGTTAATCTATAAATTTGAACAAACCTAGGCTACTGTAGATAGCTAGCGATACGGTGATGTTCAAGCTGAGGTTAATCTATAAATGTGAACAAACCTAGGCTACTGTAGATAGCTAGCGAAATGGTGGTGTTCAAGCTGAGGTTAATCAATAAATGCATACAGATATTTTGATTGGCTAGGTAGCTGTGTAACGTTAGTTTGATTGTACAAAGATAAGCAGCTAGCCTCTGTAGCTAACATCAGTCAGCTAACGAACAGGCAAAGAAAGGTAGCTAGGTATATTTGTTAATTGACGGTTTGTTTCACATGTAACTTCAGCAACTAGGTAGCTAGAGCCAGCTGAAGCTAGCTAACAATAGTTAGTTTACATCCATATGCCAGTCCTACAGTTTCCCACAAAACATAGCTAGCTAGCTAACGTGCATCAGTTCAAAACCATCACCAAACGTTGTAAAAATTGTCATGCTGCTACCTTACTATTCATGCAATGGGCTTTCGCAAAACTAGCTAGCTACTCCACAGTCCAGGCTACAGTAAGAGCTAGACACATTTCAAGTCAGACAGAACACAACCCAAACTGCAAAAAAAAAAAAAAAAAAAAAAAAAATAGCTAACGTTAACAGCGCCTCTGGCCTGTTGTTCAATGACTGCAGGGTGCAAATGCTTGCTTGCATCAGAAAAACTCAATAGTTTAACCTTAATACATTCCAGTACGCTCTTGTCTTCTTGACATGTGTGCTGATCAACAGTGCCAAACTAACAACTCTACCATGTGTTGGCTATTTTTCAACTCTGCTGTGCACCCTTACGTGAAGGTAACCACAATCATTTCCAGTTCGCTTTGAATATAAAAGTCCCCCATTGAAAGTGATTCAAACTGATACAAATAGTGGAATAACTACATACTTGGACTAGATAATGCTAAACAAGGTTGGGATGTTGTTGTATAAATTCAACAAAAGACAAAAATATGTTGAAATTGCACTGTGGATGTAATATACTTTAGATTTGCATTGGGAATATGCTGTACTTAAACGGTACAGCCTAACCTATGGATTGTGCACCCATTAAATGGGGTATCAGCCTACTCAGTGACACTCACAGAACACACCTTTGTAGAGTTAACACAAATATTACAATCTTAGCTCAAATTGTGCCCATCTGCTTCCCTTAAATGGGGCTTTGTTGTTTCAGCGCCCCCAATGCATTCAAAAGATCACGGTCATTGAAGACTGAAAATCCCTATACATACTATGGTTTGCATGCCCTACCAACGGACCCTATCATGCACAATTCGTGGTTGGAGTTCATTGGTCCCCAGTGCAGTGGTGGTTTCGAATCGAAACGTAGTCAATAAAGCAAGTTGAAAAGCATAAACAGTGGGCCGTCCTGTTCTTTACTTATGTAACCTTTGTGTAACTAGGCAAGTCAGTTAAGATATTTTCTTATTTACAATGACAGCCTACCCTTGACAAACCCGGATGAAACTGGGCCAATTGTGTGCTGCCCTATGAGACTCCCAATCACAGCCGGATGTGATGCAGTCTGGATTCAAACCAGGTACTGTAGTGGCACCTCTTGCACCGAGAGGAAGTGTCTTAGACCACTGTGCCACTCGGGAGCCCAGTAGCTAGACTATAGACTGCTGGATATGTACTCTACATGGCTATTCTAGACCATAGACTGCTGGATATGTACTCTACATGGCTATTCTAGACCATATCCTGCTGGATATGTACCCTACATGGCTATTCTAGACCATAGACTGCTGGATATGTACCCTTCATGGCTATTCTAGACCATAGACTGCTGGATATGTACCCTACATGGCTATTCTAGACTATAGACTGCTGGATATGTACTCTACATGGCCAAGCTAGACCATAGACTGCTGGATATGTACCCTACATGGCTATTCTAGACTATAGACTGCTGTATATGTACTCTACATGGCCAAGCTACACCATAGACTGCTGGATATGTACCCTACATGGCCAAGCTAGACCATAGACTGCTGGATATATACTCTACATGGCTATTCTAGACCATAGACTGCTGGATATGTACCTTACATGGCTATTCTAGACCATAGACTGCTGGATATGTACCCTAAATGGCTATTCTAGACCATAGACTGCTTGATATGTACTCTACATGGCCAAGCTAGACCATAGACTGCTGGATATGTACCCTACATGGCTATTCTAGACATTAGACTGTTGGATATGTACCCTACATGGCGATTCTAGACTATAGACTGCTGGATATGTACTCTACATGGCCAAGCTACACCATAGACTGCTGGATATGTACCCCACATGGCCAAGCTAGACCATAGACTGCTGGATATGTACTCTACATGGCTATTCTAGACCATAGACTGCTGGATATGTACCCTACATGGATATTCTAGACCATAGACTGCTGGATATGTGCCCTACATGGCTATTATAGACCATAGACTGCTGGATATGTACTCTACATGGCCAAGCTAGACCATAGACTGCTGGATATGTACCCTACATGGCTATTCTAGACCATAGACTGCTGGATATGTACCCTACATGGCTATTATAGACTATAAACTGCTGGATATGTACTCTACATGGCCAAGCTACTCCATAGACTGCTGGATATGTACCCTACATGGCCAAGCTAGACCATAGACTGCTGGATATGGACTTTACATGGCTATTCTAGACCATAGACTGCTGGATATGTGCCCTACATGGCTATTCTAGACCATAGACTGCTGGATATGAACCCTACATGGCTATTCTAGAACATTGACTACTGGATATGTACCCTATATGGCTATTGTAGACCATAGACTGCTGGACATGTACCCTACATGGCTATTCTAGACCATAGACTGCTGGATATGTACCCTACATGGCTATTCTAGACCACAGACTGCTGGATATGTACCCTACATGGCTATTCTAGACTATAGACTGCTGGATATGTACTCTACATGGCCAATCTAGACCATAGACTGCTGGATATGTACCCTACATGGCTATTCTAGACCATAGACTGCTGGATATGTACCCTACATGGCTATTCTAGACCATAGACTGCTGGATATTTACCCTACATGGCTATTCTTGACCATAGACTGCTGGATATGTACTCTACATGGCCAAGCTAGACAATAGACTGCTGGATATGTACCCTACATGGCCAAGCTAGACCATTGACTACTGGATATGTACCCTACATGGCTATTGTAGACCATAGACTGCTGGACATGTACCCTACATGGCTATTCTAGACCATAGACTGCTGGATATGTACCCTACATTGCTATTCTAGACCACAGACTGCTGGATATGTACCCTACATGGCTATTCTAGACTATAGACTGCTGGATATGTACTCTACATGGCCAATCTAGACCATAGACTGCTGGATATGTACCCTACATGGCTATTCTAGACCATAGACTGCTGGATATGTACCCTACATGGCTATTCTAGACCATAGACTGCTGGATATGTACACTACATGGCTATTCTAGACCATATACTGCTGGAAATGTACCCTACATGGCTATTCTTGACCATAGACTGCTGGATATGTACTCTACATGGCCAAGCTAGACAATAGACTGCTGGATATGTACCCTACATGGCTATTCTAGACCATAGACTGCTGGATATGTAACCTACATGGCTATTATAGACTATAGACTGTTGGATATGTACTCTACATGGCCAAGCTACACCATAGACTGCTGGATATGTACCCTACATGGCCAAGCTACACCATAGACTGCTGGATATGTACCCTACATTGCCAAGCTAGACCATAGACTGCTGGATATGTACACTACATGGCTATTCTAGACCATAGACTGCTGGATATGAACCCTACATGGCTATTCTAGAACATAGACTGCTGGATATGTACCCTACATGGCTATTGTAGACTATAGACTGCTGGATATGTACTCTACATGGCCAAGCTAGACCATAGACTGCTGGATATGTACCCTACATGGCTATTCTAGACCATAGACTGCTGGATATGTACCCTACATGGCCAAGCTAGACCATATACTGCTGGATATGTACCCTACATGGCTATTCTAGACCATAGACTGCTGTATATGTACCCTACATTGCGATTCTAGACTATAGACTGCTGGATATGTACTCTACATGGCCAAGCTACACCATAGACTGCTGGATATGTACCCCACATGGCCAAGCTAGACCATAGACTGCTGGATATGTACTCTACATGGCTATTCTAGACCATAGACTGCTGGATATGTACCCTACATGGATATTCTAGACCATAGACTGCTGGATATGTACCCTACATGGCTATTCTAGACCATAGACTGCTGGATATGTACTCTGCATGGCCAAGCTAGACCATAGACTGCTGGATATGTACCCTACATGGCTATTCTAGACCATAGACTGCTGGATATGTACCCTACATGGCTATTATAGACTATAAACTGCTGGATATGTACTCTACATGGCCAAGCTACTCCATAGACTGCTGGATATGTACCCTACATGGCCAAGCTAGACCATAGACTGCTGGATATGGACTCTACATGGCTATTCTAGACCATAGACTGCTGGATATGTGCCCTACATGGCTATTCTAGACCATAGACTGCTGGATATGAACCCTACATGGCTATTCTAGAACATTGACTACTGGATATGTACCCTACATGGCTATTGTAGACCATAGACTGCTGGATATGTACCCTACATGGCTATTCTAGACCACAGACTGCTGGATATGTACCCTACATGAATATTCTAGACCATAGACTGCTGGATATGTACACTACATGGCTATTCTAGACCATAGACTGCTGGATATGTACCCTACATGGCTATTCTAGACCATAGACTGCTGGATATGTACTCTACATGGCCAAGCTAGACAATAGACTGCTGGATATGTACCCTACATGGCCAAGCTAGACCATAGACTGCTGGATATGTACCCTACATGGCTGTTCTAGACCATAGACTGCTGGATATGTACCCTACATGGCCAAGCTAGACCATAGACTGCTGGATATGTACCCTACATGGCTATTCTAGACCATAGACTGCTGGATATGTACCCTACATGGCTATTATAGACTATAAACTGCTGGATATGTACTCTACATGGCCAAGCTACTCCATAGACTGCTGGATATGTACCCTACATGGCCAAGCTAGACCATAGACTGCTGGATATGGACTCTACATGGCTATTCTAGACCATAGACTGCTGGATATGTGCCCTACATGGCTATTCTAGACCATAGACTGCTGGATATGAACCCTACATGGCTATTCTAGAACATTGACTACTGGATATGTACCCTACATGGCTATTGTAGACCATAGACTGCTGGATATGTACCCTACATGGCTATTCTAGACCACAGACTGCTGGATATGTACCCTACATGGCTATTCTAGACCATAGACTGCTGGATATGTACACTACATGGCTATTCTAGACCATAGACTGCTGGATATGTACCCTACATGGCTATTCTAGACCATAGACTGCTGGATATGTACTCTACATGGCCAAGCTAGACAATAGACTGCTGGATATGTACCCTACATGGCCAAGCTAGACCATAGACTGCTGGATATGTACCCTACATGGCTGTTCTAGACCATAGACTGCTGGATATGTACCCTACATGGCCAAGCTAGACCATAGACTGCTGGATATGTACCCTACATGGCTATTCTAGACCATAGACTGCTGGATATGTACCCTACATGGCTATTATAGACTATAGACTGCTGGATATGTACCCTACATGGCCAAGCTAGACCATAGACTGCTGGATATGTACCCTACATTGCCAAGCTAGACCATAGACTGCTGGATATGTACCCTACATGGCTATTCTAGACCATAGACTGCTGGATATGAACCCTACATGGCTATTCTAGAACATAGACTGCTGGATATGTACCCTACATGGCTATTGTAGACTATAGACTGCTGGATATGTACTCTACATGGCCAAGCTAGACCATAGACTGCTGGATATGTACCCTACATGGATATTCTAGAACATAGACTGCTGTATATGTACCCTACATGGCTATTCTAGACCATAGACTGCTGGATATGTACCCAACATGGCTATTCTAGGCCATAGACTGCTGGATATGTACCCTACATGGCTATTCTAGACTATAGACTGCTGGATATGTACTCTACATGGCCAAGCTAGACAATAGACTGCTGGATATGTACCCTACATGGCCAAGCTAGACCATATACTGCTGGATATGTACCCTACATGGCTATTCTAGACCATAGACTGCTGTATATGTACCCTACATTGCCAAGCTAGACCATAGACTGCTGGATGTGTTCCCTACATGGCTATTCTAGACCATAGACTGCTGGATATGTACTCTACATGGCTATTCTAGACCATAGACTGCTGGATATGTACCCTACATTGCCAAGCTAGACCATAGACTGCTGGATATGTACCCTACATGGCTATTCTAGACCATAGACTGCTGGATATGAACCCTACATGGCTATTCTAGAACATAGACTGCTGGATATGTACCCTACATGGCTATTGTAGACTATAGACTGCTGGATATGTACTCTACATGGCCAAGCTAGACCATAGACTGCTGGATATGTACCCTACATGGCTATTCTAGACCATAGACTGCTGGATATGTACCCTACATGGCCAAGCTAGACCATATACTGCTGGATATGTACCCTACATGGCTATTCTAGACCATAGACTGCTGTATATGTACCCTACATTGCGATTCTAGACTATAGACTGCTGGATATGTACTCTACATGGCCAAGCTACACCATAGACTGCTGGATATGTACCCCACATGGCCAAGCTAGACCATAGACTGCTGGATATGTACTCTACATGGCTATTCTAGACCATAGACTGCTGGATATGTACCCTACATGGATATTCTAGACCATAGACTGCTGGATATGTACCCTACATGGCTATTCTAGACCATAGACTGCTGGATATGTACTCTGCATGGCCAAGCTAGACCATAGACTGCTGGATATGTACCCTACATGGCTATTCTAGACCATAGACTGCTGGATATGTACCCTACATGGCTATTATAGACTATAAACTGCTGGATATGTACTCTACATGGCCAAGCTACTCCATAGACTGCTGGATATGTACCCTACATGGCCAAGCTAGACCATAGACTGCTGGATATGGACTCTACATGGCTATTCTAGACAATAGACTGCTGGATATGTGCCCTACATGGCTATTCTAGACCATAGACTGCTGGATATGAACCCTACATGGCTATTCTAGAACATTGACTACTGGATATGTACCCTACATGGCTATTGTAGACCATAGACTGCTGGATATGTACCCTACATGGCTATTCTAGACCACAGACTGCTGGATATGTACCCTACATGAATATTCTAGACCATAGACTGCTGGATATGTACACTACATGGCTATTCTAGACCATAGACTGCTGGATATGTACCCTACATGGCTATTCTAGACCATAGACTGCTGGATATGTACTCTACATGGCCAAGCTAGACAATAGACTGCTGGATATGTACCCTACATGGCCAAGCTAGACCATAGACTGCTGGATATGTACCCTACATGGCTGTTCTAGACCATAGACTGCTGGATATGTACCCTACATGGCTATTCTAGACCATAGACTGCTGGATATGTACCCTACATGGCTATTATAGACTATAAACTGCTGGATATGTACTCTACATGGCCAAGCTACTCCATAGACTGCTGGATATGTACCCTACATGGCCAAGCTAGACCATAGACTGCTGGATATGGACTCTACATGGCTATTCTAGACCATAGACTGCTGGATATGTGCCCTACATGGCTATTCTAGACCATAGACTGCTGGATATGAACCCTACATGGCTATTCTAGAACATTGACTACTGGATATGTACCCTACATGGCTATTGTAGACCATAGACTGCTGGATATGTACCCTACATGGCTATTCTAGACCACAGACTGCTGGATATGTACCCTACATGGCTATTCTAGACCATAGACTGCTGGATATGTACACTACATGGCTATTCTAGACCATAGACTGCTGGATATGTACCCTACATGGCTATTCTAGACCATAGACTGCTGGATATGTACTCTACATGGCCAAGCTAGACAATAGACTGCTGGATATGTACCCTACATGGCCAAGCTAGACCATAGACTGCTGGATATGTACCCTACATGGCTGTTCTAGACCATAGACTGCTGGATATGTACCCTACATGGCCAAGCTAGACCATAGACTGCTGGATATGTACCCTACATGGCTATTCTAGACCACAGACTGCTGGATATGTACCCTACATGGCTATTCTAGACCATAGACTGCTGGATATGTACACTACATGGCTATTCTAGACCATAGACTGCTGGATATGTACCCTACATGGCTATTCTAGACCATAGACTGCTGGATATGTACTCTACATGGCCAAGCTAGACAATAGACTGCTGGATATGTACCCTACATGGCCAAGCTAGACCATAGACTGCTGGATATGTACCCTACATGGCTGTTCTAGACCATAGACTGCTGGATATGTACCCTACATGGCCAAGCTAGACCATAGACTGCTGGATATGTACCCTACATGGCTATTCTAGACCATAGACTGCTGGATATGTACCCTACATGGCTATTATAGACTATAGACTGCTGGATATGTACCCTACATGGCCAAGCTAGACCATAGACTGCTGGATATGTACCCTACATTGCCAAGCTAGACCATAGACTGCTGGATATGTACCCTACATGGCTATTCTAGAACATAGACTGCTGGATATGTACCCTACATGGCTATTCTAGACCATAGACTGCTGGATATGTACCCAACATGGCTATTCTAGGCCATAGACTGCTGGATATGTACCCTACATGGCTATTCTAGACTATAGACTGCTGGATATGTACTCTACATGGCCAAGCTAGACAATAGACTGCTGGATATGTACCCTACATGGCCAAGCTAGACCATATACTGCTGGATATGTACCCTACATGGCTATTCTAGACCATAGACTGCTGTATATGTACCCTACATTGCCAAGCTAGACCATAGACTGCTGGATATGTACCCTACATGGCTATTCTAGACTATAGACTGCTGGATATGTACCCTACCATGGCTATTCTAGACCATAGACTGCTGCATATGTACCCTACATGGTCAAGCTGGACCATAGACTGCTAGATATGTACCCTACATGGCCAAGCTAGACCATAGACTGCTGGATGTGTTCCCTACATGGCTATTCTAGACCATAGACTGCTGGATATGTACTCTACATGGCTATTCTAGACTATAGACTGCTGGATATGTACTCTACATGGCTATTCTATACCATATCCTGCTGGATATGTACCCTACATGGCTATTCTAGACCATAGACTGCTGGATATGTACCCTACATGGCTATTCTAGACCATAGACTGCTGGATATGTACTCTACATGGCCAAGCTAGACCATAGACTGCTGGATATGTACCCTACATGGCCAAGCTAGACCATAGACTGCTGGATATGTACCCTACATGGTAAAAAAGTATGTGGACAACCCTTTAGTTGTGATTTCGGCTATTTCAGCCACACCCGTTGCAGAAAGGTGTATAAAGCACATAGCCCTGCAATCTCCATAGACAAACATTGGCAGTAGATTGGCCGGTACTGAGGAGCTCAGTGACTTTCAACGTGGCACCGTCATAGGATGTTGTTATTACTGCATTGTCGGAACTAGAAGCACAAGCATTTCGCTACACTCGCATTAACATCTGCTAACCATGTGTATGTGACAAATAAAATTTGATTTGATTTGATTTGATTTGATTTGATTTGGATGCCACCTTTCCAAAATATCACATTGTCACATTTCTGCTCTGCTAGAGATGCCACTGTCAACTGTTAGTGCTGCTATTGTGAAGTGGAAACATTTAGGAGCAACAATGGCTCAACGAAGTGGTAGGCCACACAAGCTCACAGAACGGGACCTCCGAGTGCTGAAGCGCGTACCGTGTAAAAATCATCTGTCCTTTGTTGCATCACTCACTACTGGGTTCCAAACTGCCTCTGGAAGCAATGTCAGCACAATAACTGCTCGTCGGAAGCTTAATGAAATGGGTTTCCGTGGCCGAGCAGCCGCACACAGGCCTAAGATCACCATGCTCAATGTCAAGTGTTGACTGGAGTGGTGTAAAGCTTGCCACCATTGAACTCAGCAGTGGAAACGCGTTATCTGGAGTGATGAATCACGCTTCACCATCTGTCAGTCCAACGGACTAATCTGGGTTTGGCGGATGCCAGGAAAACGGTACCTGTCCCAATGCATAGTGCCAACTGTAAAATGTGGTGAATGAGGAATAATGGTCTGGGGCTGTTTTTCATGGTTCAGGCTAGGCACTTTAGTTCCAGTGGAGGGAAATCTTAACGCTACAGCATGCAAGGACATTCTAGATGATTCTGTGCTTCCAGCTTTGTGTTTCAACATGACAATACCCCCAAGTGGAAGAACTTGACTGACCTGCACAGAGCCCCGAACTCAACCCCATCGAATACCTTTGGGATGATATATATATATATATATATATATATATATATATATATATATATAGTATACCACAAAAGTGAGTACACCCCTCACATTTTTGTAAATATTTGAGTATATCTTTTCATGTGACAACACTGAAGAAATGACACTATGCTACAATGTAAAGTAGTGAGTGTACAGCTTGTATAACAGTGTAAATTTGCTGTCCTCTCAAAATAACTCAACACACAGCCATTAATGTCTAAACCGCTGGCATCAAAAGTGAGTACACCGCTAAGTGAAAATGTCAAAATTGGGCCCAAAGTGTCAATATTTAATATAATCATTTTCCTGCACTGCCTTAACCCTATTGGGCATGGAGTTCACCAGAGCTTCACAAGTTGCCACTGAAATCCCCTTCCACTCCTCCACCTTCAGTTTGAGGATGCCCCACAGATGCTCAATAGGGTTTAGGTCTGGAGACATGCTTGGCCAGTCCATCACCTTTACCCTCAGCTTCTTTAGCAAGGCAGTGGTCATCTCAGAGGTGTGTTTGGGGTCGTTATCATGTTTGAATACTGCCCTGCGGCCCAGTCTCTGCTTCAGTATGGCATTCATGGTTCCCTCAATGAACTGTAGCTCCCCAGTGCCGGCAGCACTCATGCAGCCCCAGACCTTGACACTCCCACCACCATGCTTGACTGTAGGCAAGACACACTTGTCTTTGTACTCCTCACCTGGTTGCCACCACACACGCTTGACACCATCTGAACCAAAAAAATGTATCTTGGTCTCATCAGACCACAGGACATGGTTCCAGTAATCCATGTCCTTAGTCTGCTTGTCTTCAGCAAACTGTTTGCGGGCTTTCTTGTGCATCATCTTTAGAAGAGGCTTCCTTCTGGGACGACAGCCATGCAGACCAATTTGCCAGTGTATGGCGTATGGTCTGAGCACTGACAGGCTGACCCCCCACCCCTTCAACCTCTGCAGCAATGCTGGCAGCACTCATATGTCTATTTCCCAAAGACAACCTCTGGATATGACGCTGAGCACGTGCACTCAACTTCTTTGGTCGACCATGGCGAGGCCTGTTCTGAGTGGAACCTGTCCAGTTAAACCACTGTATGGTCTTGGCCACCGTGCTGCAGCTCAGTTTCAGGGTCTTGGCAATCTTCTTATAGCCCAGGCTATCTTTATGTAGAGCAACAATTATTTTTCTCAGATCCTCAGAGAGTTCTTTGCCATGAGGTGCCATGTTGAACTTCCAGTGACCAGTCAGTATGAGGGAGTGTGAGAGCGATGACACCAAATTTAACACACCTGCTCCCCATTCACACCTGAGGCCTTGTAACACTAATGAGTCACATGACACTGGGGAGGGAAAAATGCTAATTGGGCCCAATTTGGACATTTTCACTTTGGGGTGTATTCACTTTTGTTGCCAGCGGTTTAGACATTAACGGCTGTGTGTTGAGTTATTTTGAGGGGACAGCAAATTTACACTGTTATACAAGCTGTACACTCACTACTTTACATTGTAGAAAAGTGTCATTTTTTCAGTGTTGTCACATGAAAAGATATACTCAAATATTTACAAAAATGTGAGGGGTGTACTCACTTTTGTGATATACTGTATATAATGGACTTTACAGTGTCCTGCTATTAAAATGATGTATATCGGTGTGTGTACATATATATAATTTGGCTGTATGTATTTCTAGATATAGGCCTATTGTAAACGTGTATTATTGTTGCGTTGCCATCTTTATTTCAATAGTAAATACAGTTGAAGTCGGAAGTTTACGTACACCCTAACGAAATACATTTCAACTCAGTTTAACAATTCCTGACATTTAATCCAAATACAAATTCCCTGCAGCGCCTCTTCAACCTCATGAGGCTGAAGAAATTTGGCTTGTCACCAAAAACACTCACAAACTTCTACAGACGCACAATCGAGAGCATCCTGTCGGGCTGTATCACCGCCTGGTATGGCAACTGCTCCGCCCACAACCGTAAGGCTCTCCAGAGGGTAGTGAGGTCTGCACAACGCATCACCAGGGGCAAACTACCTGCCCTCCAGGACACCTACACCACCCGATGTCACAGGAAGGCCATAAAGATCATCAAGGACAACAACCACCCGAGCCACTTCCTGTTCACCCCGTTATCATCCAGAAGGCGAGGTCAGTACAGGTGCATCAAAGCTGGGACCGAGAGACTGAAAAACAGCTTCTACCTCAAGGCCATCAGACTGTTAAACAGCCACCACTAACATTGAGCGGCTGCTGCCAACACACTGACTCAACTCCAGCCACTTTAATAATGGGAATTGATGGAAATTGATGGAAAATATATCACTAGCCACTTTAAACAATGCTACTTAATATAATGTTTACATACCCTACATTATTCATCTCATATGTATATGTATATACTGTACTCTATACCATCTACTGCATCTTTATGTAATACATGTATCACTAGTCACTTTAAACTATGCCACTTTGTTTACATACCCTACATTACTCATCTCATATGTATATAATGCACTCGATACCATCTACTGCATCTTGCCTATGCCGTTCTGTACCATCACTCATTCATATATCTTTATGTACATATTCTTTATCCCTTTACACTAGTGTGTATCAGGTAGTCGTTTTGGAATTGTTAGGTTAGATTACACGTTATTACTGCATTGTCAGAACTAGAAGCACAAACATTTCACTACACTCGCATTAACATCTGCTAACCATGTGTATGTGACAAATACATTTGATTTGATTTGATGCTGCCACCCCCGTGCTTCACGGTTGGGATGGTGTTTTTTTGGCTTGCAAGCCTCTCCCTTTTTCCTTCAAACATAACGATGGTCATTATGGCCAAACAGTTCTATTTTTGTTTCATCAGACCAGAGGACATTTCTCCAAAAAGTACGATCTTTGTCCCCATGTGCAGTTGCAAATCGTAGTCTGGCTTTTTTCTGGCAGTTTTGGAGCAGTGGCTTCTTCCTTGCTGAGCTGCCTTTCAGGTTATATCGATATAGGACTCATTTTACTGTGGATACAGATGCTTTTGTACCTGTTTCCTCCAGCATCTTCACAAAATCATTTGCTGTTGTTCTGGGATTGATTTGCACTTCTCGCACCAAAGTACGTTCATCTCTAGCATCTCCTTCCTGAGCGGTATGACAGATGAGTGGTCCCATCAAATCAAATCAAATCAAATTTTATTTGTCACATACACATGGTTAGCAGATGTTAATGCGAGTGTAGCGAAATGCTTGTGCTTCTAGTTCCGACAATGCAGTAATAACCAACAAGTAATCTAACTAACAATTCCAAAACTACTGTCTTGTACACAGTGTAAGGGGATAAAGAATATGTACATAAGGATATATGAATGAGTGATGGTACAGAGCAGCATAGGCAAGATACAGTAGATGGTATCGAGTACAGTATATACCTATGAGATGAGTATGTAAACAAAGTGGCATAGTTAAAGTGGCTAGTGATACATGTATTACATAAGGATACAGTCGATGATATAGAGTACAGTATATACGTATGCATATGAGATGAATAATGTAGGGTAAGTAACATTATATAAGGTAGCATTGTTTAAAGTGGCTAGTGATATATTTACATCATTTCCCATCAATTCCCATTATTAAAGTGGCTGGAGTTGAGTCAGTGTCAGTGTGTTGGCAGCAGCCACTCAATGTTAGTGGTGGCTGTTTAACAGTCTGATGGCCTTGAGATAGAAGCTGTTTTTCAGTCTCTCGGTCCCAGCTTTGATGCACCTGTACTGACCTCGCCTTCTGGATGATAGCGGGGTGAACAGGCAGTGGCTCGGGTGGTTGATGTTCTTGATGATCTTTATGGCCTTCCTGTGACATCGGGTGGTGTAGGTGTCCTGGAGGGCAGGTAGTTTGCCCCCGGTGATGCGTTGTGCAGACCTCACTACCCTCTGGAGAGCCTTACGGTTGAGGGCGGAGCAGTTGCCGTACCAGGCGGTGATACAGCCCGCCAGGATGCTCTCGATTGTGCATCTGTAGAAGTTTGTGAGTGCTTTTGGTGACAAGCCGAATTTCTTCAGCCTCCTGAGGTTGAAGAGGCGCTGCTGCGCCTTCTTCACAATGCTGTCTGTGTGAGTGGACCAATTCAGTTTGTCTGTGATGTGTATGCCGAGGAACTTAAAACTTGCTACCCTCTCCACTACTGTTCCATCGATGTGGATAGGGGGGTGTTCCCTCTGCTGTTTCCTGAAGTCCACAATCATCTCCTTAGTTTTGTTGACGTGGTGTTTATACTTGCGTACTATTGTTTGTATAGATGAACGTGGTACCTTCAGGCGTTTGGAAATTGCTATCAAGCGTTTACCAGACTCGTGGAGGTCCACAATTTTTCTTCTGAGGTCTTGGCTGATTTCTTTTGATTTTCCCATAATGTCAAGCAAAGAGGCACTGAGTTTGAAGGTAGGCCTTAAAATACATCCACAGGTTCACCTCCAATTGACTCAAATGATGTCAATTAGCCTATCAGAAGCTTCTAAAGCCATGACATCAGTTTCTGGAATTTTCCAAGCTGTTTAAAGGCACAGTCAACTTAGTGTATGTAAACTTCTGACCCACTGGAATTGTGATCCAGTGAATTATAAGTGAAATAATCTGTCTGTAAACAATTGTTAGAAAAATGACTTGTGTCATGCACAAAGTAGATGTCCTAACCGACTTGCCAAAACTATAGTTTGTCAACTAGAAATTTGTGGAGTGGTTGAAAAAACGAGTTTTAATGACTCCAAACTAAGTGTATGTAAACTTCTGACTTCAACTGTAAGTACAATCATAACTTTAAGCTACATATTATTTTGACAGAGGAAATAAACTGTCCATTGTTCAACACAGCAATTGATAAAACAGGACCATGTTTTTAAAACAAGTGGTTCTGAGTTTGTCAATATTACACAGGTAATCTAACAGTTACAGAAATCAGGAATGCATCAATATATTCATATATACACACACACACTATATATACAGTATATGATATATACACTACCATTGAAAAATGTGGGTCACTTAGAAATGTCCGTGTTTTTGAACATAATTGGGTTTTATAATGATCAATTCGCCTTTTTTAAATGATAAACTTGGATAAGCTAACACAACATGCCATTGGAACATAGGAGTGATGGTTGCTGATAATGAGCATCTGTACGCCTATGTAGATATTACATAAAACATCTACAATAGTCATTTACAACATTAACAATGTCTACACTGTATTTCTGATCAATTTGATGTTATTTTAATGGACAAAAAAAAGTGCTTTTCTTTCAAAAACAAGAACATTTCTAAGTGACCCCAAACTTTTCAGTGGTAGTGTGTATATGATGATGTGTATATCCTAAAGTTACCTGCATGAGATCAGCTACAGCCAGGTTCATCATGAACACCACTCCTCTCTTGGTCTCCCTGACGTATGCCTGGAACACCCAAAGAGCCAGGACATTACCCAGAAGGCCCGGGGCCAAGATGACGCTGTAGACAACTGCGTAAACATGATGTTGGTAGCGCCGCAGGTCGTCAATGCTACTACCACAGCTTTGATTGGACAGGCTCATCTTAACCCTGCCCACCGGGAACAGCCACTGGTCAGGATGTGGCTGGCCAATGGTGAGGCTTGTTCAGAGCAGTGGAGGTCTCAGTGTGGTCAGGCTTCTGAGTGCAGGTCTATTTATATGTCCAGGAGTATTCAGGTCTGTGCGTCCATTCAAGTCTGCCCAGGTGTGTCCACACTGTTCTTCATAGCTGAAGGTATATAGTCTGACCATCTCAGATCACCCTGAGCAGCACTAACAGACCAAAAGCAGGGTCAGTCCGTGTGTGACTGTCCTCTTCTTTCAGTCCAAGTCTCAGTATTAGGGCCCCTGAAAGACAAACAGTAAAGTAAAGGTAGTCAGTAGTGTCTGGGTCCCTGGAAAGTAACCAACTAGCGCAGAGAAACAAATCAAATCAAATCAAATCAAATCAAATTTTATTTGTCACATACACATGGTTAGCAGATGTTAATGCGAGTGTAGCGAAATGCTTGTGCTTCTAGTTCCGACAATGCAGTAATAACCAACAAGTAATCTAACTAACAATTCCAAAACTACTGTCTTGTACACAGTGTGAGGGGATAAAGAATATGTACAGAAGGATATATGAATGAGTGATGGTACAGAGCAGCATAGGCAGATACAGTAGATTGTATCGAGTACAGTATATACATATGAGATGAGTATGTAAACAAAGTGGCATAGTTAAAGTGGCTAGTGATACATGTATTACATAAGGATACAGTCGATGATATAGAGTACAGTATATACGTATGCCTATGAGATGAATAATGTAGGGTAAGTAACATTATATAAGGTAGCATTGTTTAAAGTGGCTAGTGATATATTTACATCATTTCCCATCAATTCCCATTATTAAAGTGGCTGGAGTTGAGTCAGTGTCAGTGTGTTGGCAGCAGCCACTCAATGTTAGTGGTGGCTGTTTAACAGTCTGATAGCCTTGAGATAGAAGCTGTTTTTCAGTCTCTCGGTCCCAGCTTTGATGCACCTGTACTGACCTCGCCTTCTGGATGATAGCGGGGTGAACAGGCAGTGGCTCGGGTGGTTGATGTCCTTGATGATCTTTATGGCCTTCCTGTGACATCGGGTGGTGTAGGTGTCCTGGAGGGCAGGTAGTTTGCCCCCGGTGATGCGTTGTGCAGACCTCACTACCCTCTGGAGAGCCTTACGGTTGAGGGCGGAGCAGTTGCCGTACCAGGCGGTGATACAGCCCGCCAGGATGCTCTCGATTGTGCATCTGTAGAAGTTTGTGAGTGCTTTTGGTGACAAGCCGAATTTCTTCAGCCTCCTGAGGTTGAAGAGGCGCTGCTGCGCCTTCTTCACAATGCTGTCTGTGTGAGTGGACCAATTCAGTTTGTCTGTGATGTGTATGCCGAGTAACTTAAAACTTGCTACCCTCTCCACTACTGTACCATCGATGTGGATAGGGGGGTGTTCCCTCTGCTGTTTCCTGAAGTCCACAATCATCTCCTTAGTTTTGTTGACGTTGAGTGTGAGGTTATTTTCCTGACACCACACTCCGAGGGCCCTCACCTCCTCCCTGTAGGCCGTCTCGTCGTTGTTGGTAATCAAGCCTACCACTGTTGTGTCGTCCGCAAACTTGATGATTGAGTTGTAGGCGTGCGTGGCCACGCAGTCGTGGGTGAACAGGGAGTACAGGAGAGGGCTCAGAACGCACCCTTGTGGGGCCCCAGTGTTGAGGATCAGCGGGGAGGAGATGTTGTTGCCTACCCTCACCACCTGGGGGCGGCCCGTCAGGAAGTCCAGTACCCAGTTGCACAGGGCGGGGTCGAGACCCAGGGTCTCGAGCTTGATGACGAGCTTGGAGGGTACTATGGTGTTGAATGCCGAGCTGTAGTCAATGAACAGCATTCTCACATAGGTATTCCTCTTGTCCAGATGGGTTAGGGCAGTGTGCAGTGTGGTTGAGATTGCATCGTCTGTGGACCTATTTGGGCGGTAAGCAAATTGGAGTGGGTCTAGGGTGTCAGGTAGGGTGGAGGTGATATGGTCCTTGACTAGTCTCTCAAAGCACTTCATGATGACGGAAGTGAGTGCTACGGGGCGGTAGTCGTTTAGCTCAGTTACCTTAGCTTTCTTGGGAACAGGAACAATGGTGGCCCTCTTGAAGCATGTGGGAACAGCAGACTGGTATAGGGATTGATTGAGTATGTCCGTAAACACACCGGCCAGCTGGTCTGCGCATGCTCTGAGGGCGCGGCTGGGGATGCCGTCTGGGCCTGCAGCCTTGCGAGGGTTAACACGTTTAAATGTCTTACTCACCTCGGCTGCAGTGAAGGAGAGACCGCAAGTTTTCGTTGCAGGCCGTGTCAGTGGCACTGTATTGTCCTCAAAGCGGGCAAAAAAGTTATTTAGTCTGCCTGGGAGCAGGACATCCTGGTCCGTGACTGGGCTGGATTTCTTCCTGTAGTCCGTGATTGACTGTAGACCCTGCCACATGCCTCTTGTGTCTGAGCCGTTGAATTGAGATTCTACTTTGTCTCTGTACTGACGCTTAGCTTGTTTGATAGCCTTGCGGAGGGAATAGCTGCACTGTTTGTATTCGGTCATGTTACCAGACACCTTGCCCTGATTAAAAGCAGTGGTTCGCGCTTTCAGTTTCACACGAATGCTGCCATCAATCCACGGTTTCTGGTTAGGGAATGTTTTAATCGTTGCTATGGGAACGACATCTTCAACGCACGTTCTAATGAACTCGCACACCGAATCAGCGTATTCGTCAATGTTGTTGTCTGACGCAATACGAAACATGTCCCAGTCCACGTGATGGAAGCAGTCTTGGAGTGTGGAGTCAGCTTGGTCGGACCAGCGTTGGACAGACCTCAGCGTGGGAGCCTCTTGTTTTAGTTTCTGTCTGTAGGCAGGGATCAACAAAATGGAGTCGTGGTTAGCTTTTCCGAAAGGGGGGCGGGGCAGGGCCTTATATGCGTCGCGGAAGTTAGAGTAACAATGATCCAAGGTCTTTCCACCCCTGGTTGCGCAATCGATATGCTGATAAAATTTGGGGAGTCTTGTTTTCAGATTAGCCTTGTTAAAATCCCCAGCTACAATGAATGCAGCCTCCGGATAAATGGTTTCCAGTTTGCAAAGAGTCAAATAAAGTTAATTCAGCGCCAACGATGTGTCTGCTTGGGGGGGGATATATACGGCTGTGATTATAATCGAAGAGAATTCTCTTGGTAGATAATGCGGTCTACATTTGATTGTGAGGAATTCTAAATCAGGTGAACAGAAGGATTTGAGTTCCTGTATGTTTCTTTCCTCACACCATGTCACGTTAGTCATAAGGCATACGCCCCCGCCCCTCTTTTTACCAGAAAGATGTTTTTTCCTGTCTGCGCGATGCGTGGAGAAACCTGTTGGCTGCACCGCTTCGGATAGCGTCTCTCCAGTAAGCCACGTTTCCGTGAAGCAAAGAACGTTACAGTCTCTGATGTCCCTCTGGCATGCTACCCTTGCTCGGATTTCATCAACCTTGTTGTCAAGAGACTGGACATTGGCAAGAAGAATGCTAGGGAATGGTGCACGATGTGCCCGTCTCCGGAGTCTGACCAGAAGACCGCCTCGTTTCCCTCTTTTTCGGAGTCGTTTTTTTGGGTCGCTGCATGGGATCCACTCCGTTGTCCTGTTTGTAAGGCAGAGCACAGGATCCGCTTCGCGAAAAGCGTATTCTTGGTCGTACTGATGGTGAGTTGACGCTGATCTTATATTCAGTAGTTCTTCTCGACTGTATGTGATGAAACCTAAGATGACCTGGGGTACTAATGTAAGAAATAACACGTAAAAAAACAAAAAACTGCATAGTTTCCTAGGAACGCGAAGCGAGGCGGCCATCTCTGTCGGCGCCGGAAGTGGTTATTATACAGTGCCTTGCGAAAGTATTCGGCCCCCTTGAACTTTGCGACCTTTTGCCACATTTCAGGCTTCAAACATAAAGATATAAAACTGTATTTTTTTTTGAAGAATCAACAACAAATGGGACACAATCATGAAGTGGAACGACATTCATTGGATATTTCAAACTTTTTTAACAAATCAAAAACTGAAAAATTGGGCGTGCAAAATAATTCAGCCCCTTTACGTTCAGTGCAGCATTCTCTCTCCAGAAGTTCAGTGAGGATCTCTGAATGATCCAATGTTGACCTAAATGACTAATGATGATAAATACAATCCACCTGTGTGTAATCAAGTCTCCGTATAAATGCACCTGCACTGTGATAGTCTCAGAGGTCCGTTAAAAGCGCAGAGAGCATCATGAAGAACAAGGAACACACCAGGCAGGTCCGAGATACTGTTGTGAAGAAGTTTAAAGCCGGATTTGGATACAAAAATATTTCCCAAGCTTTAAACATCCCAAGGAGCACTGTGCAAGCGATAATATTGAAATGGAAGGAGTATCAGACCACTGCAAATCTACCAAGACCTGGCCGTCCCTCAACTTTCAGCTCATACAAGGAGAAGACTGATCAGAGATGCAGCCAAGAGGCCCATGATCACTCTGGATGAACTGCAGAGATCTACAGCTGAGGTGGGAGACTCTGTCCATACGACAACAATCAGTCGTATATTGCACAAATCTGGCCTTTGTGGAAGAGTGGCAAGAAGAAAGCCATTTCTTAAAGATATCCATAAAAAGTGTTGTTTAAAGTTTGCCACAAGCCACCTGGGAGACACACCAAACATGTGGAAGAAGGTGCTCTGGTCAGATGAAACCAAAATTGAACTTTTTGGCAACAATGCAAAACGTTATGTTTGGCGTAAAAGCAACACAGCTGAATACACCATCCCCACTGTCAAACATGGTGGTGGCAGCATCATGGTTTGGGCCTGCTTTTCTTCAGCAGGGACAGGGAAGATGGATAAAATTGATGGGAAGATGGATGGAGCCAAATACAGGACCATTCTGGAAGAAAACCTGATGGAGTCTGCAAAAGACCTGAGACTGGGACGGAGATTTGTCTTCCAACAAGACAATGATTCAAAACATAAAGCAAAATCTACAATGGAATGGTTCAAAAATAAACATATCCAGGTGTTAGAATGGCCAAGTCAAAGTCCAGACCTGAATCCAATCGATAATCTGTGGAAAGAACTGAAAACTGCTGTTCACAAATGCTCTCCATCCAACCTCACTGAGCTCGAGCTGTTTTGCAAGGAGAAATGGGAAAAAAATGTCAGTCTCTCGATGTGCAAAACTGATAGAGACATACCCCAAGCGACTTACAGCTGTAATCACAGCAAAAGGTGGCGCTACAAAGTATTAACTTAAGGGGGCTGAATAATTTTGCACGCCCAATTTTTCAGTTTTTGATTTGTTAAAAAAGTTTTAAATATCCAATAAATGTCGTTCCACTTCATGATTGTGTCCCACTTGTTGTTGATTCTTCACAGAAAAATACAGTTTTATATCTTTATGTTTGAAGCCTGAAATGTGGCAAAAGGTCGCAAAGTTCAAGGGGGCCGAATACTTTCGCAAGGCACTGTATATAAATGTTTTCAGAGGAAAATATCAGAAGAGAATGCAGGCACTTTGAGACAACTTCACACAGCCACACCTCAACCCCACAATAAGTACAGTAGGACTGTGTTTGTCCCCAACCTCACAGCAAGTACAGCAGGACCGTGTTTGTCCCCAACCTCACAACAAGTACAGCAGGACTGTGCTTGTCCCCAACCTCACAGTAGCAGTAGGACAGTGTTTGTCCCCAACCTCACAACAAGTACAGTAGGACAGTGTTTGTCCCCAAAATCACAACAAGAACAGTAGAACAGTGTTTGTCCCCAACTCACAACAAGAACAGTAGGACAGTGTTTGTCCCCAACTCACAACAAGAACAGTAGGACAGTGTTTGTCCCCAACTCACAACAAGAACAGTAGGACAGTGTTTGTCCCCAACTCACAACAAGAACAGTAGGACAGTGTTTGTCCACAACTCACAACAAGAACAGTAGGACAGTGTTTGTCCCCAACCTCACAGTAGCAGTAGGACAGTGTTTGTCCTCAAAATCACAACAAGTACAGTAGGACAGTGTTTGTCCCCAACTCACAACAAGAACAGTAGGACAGTGTTTGTCCCCAACCTCACAACAAGAACAGTAGAACAGTGTTTGTCCCCAACTCACAACAAGAACAGTAGGACAGTGTTTGTCCCCAACTCACAACAAGAACAGTAGGACAGTGTTTGTCCCCAACTCACAACAAGAACAGTAGGACAGTGTTTGTCCCCAACTCACAACAAGAACAGTAGGACAGTGTTTGTCCCCAACTCACAACAAGAACAGTAGGACAGTGTTTGTCCCCAACTCACAACAAGAACAGTAGGACAGTGTTTGTCCCCAACCTCACAGTAGCAGTAGGACAGTGTTTGTCCTCAAAATCACAACAAGTACAGTAGGACAGTGTTTGTCCCCAACCTCACAGTAGCAGTAGGACAGTGTTTGTCCTCAAAATCACAACAAGTACAGTAGGACAGTGTTTGTCCCCAACTCACAACAAGTACAGTAGGACAGTGTTTGTCCCCAAAATCACAACAAGAACAGTAGAACAGTGTTTGTCCCCAACTCACAACAAGAACAGTAGGACAGTGTTTGTCCCCAACTCACAACAAGAACAGTAGGACAGTGTTTGTCCCCAACTCACAACAAGAACAGTAGGACAGTGTTTGTCCCCAACTCACAACAAGAACAGTAGGACAGTGTTTGTCCCCAACCTCACAACAAGTACAGCAGGACTGTGCTTGTCCCCAACCTCACAGTAGCAGTAGGACAGTGTTTGTCCTCAAAATCACAACAAGTACAGAAGGACAGTGTTTGTCCCCAACTCACAACAAGAACAGTAGGACCGTGTTTGTCCCCAACCTCACAACAAGTACAGTAGGACAGTGTTTGTCCCCAACCTCACAGTAGCAGTAGGACAGTGTTTGTCCCCAACCTCACAACAAGTACAGTAGGACAGTGTTTGTCCCCAACCTCACAACAAGTACAGTAGGACAGTGTTTGTCCCCAACCTCACAACAAGTACAGTAGGACAGTGTGTGTCCCAACCTCACAACAAGTACAGTAGGACAGTGTTTGTCCCCAACCTCACAGTAGCAGTAGGACAGTGTTTGTCCCCAACCTCACAACAAGTACAGTAGGACAGTGTTTGTCCCCAACCTCACAACAAGAACAGTAGGACAGTGTTTGTCCCCAACCTCACAGTAGCAGTAGGACAGTGTTTGTCCTCAAAATCACAAAAAGTACAGTATGACAGTGTTTGTCCCCAACTCACAACAAGTACAGTAGGACAGTGTTTGTCCCCAACTCACAACAAGAACAGTAGGACAGTGTTTGTCCCCAACTCACAACAAGAACAGTAGGACAGTGTTTGTCCCCAACTCACAAAAAGAACAGTAGGACAGTGTTTGTCCCCAACTCACAACAAGAACAGTAGGACAGTGTTTGTCCCCAACTCACAACAAGAACAGTAGGACAGTGTTTGTCCCCAACTCACAACAAGAACAGTAGGACTGTGTTTGTCCCCAACTCACAACAAGAACAGTAGAACAGTGTTTGTCCCCAACTCACAACAAGAACAGTAGGACAGTGTTTGTCCCCAACTCACAACAAGAACAGTAGGACAGTGTTTGTCCCCAACTCACAACAAGAACAGTAGGACAGTGTTAGTCCCCAACTCACAACAAGTACAGTAGGACAGTGTTTGTCCCCAACTCACAACAAGAACAGTTGGACAGTGTTTGTCCCCAACCTCACAGTAGCAGTAGGACAGTGTTTGTCCCCAACTCACAACAAGAACAGTAGGACAGATTTTGTCCCCAACTCACAACAAGAACAGTAGGACAGTGTTTGTCCCCAACTCACAACAAGAACAGTTGGACAGTGTTCGTCCCCAACCATACAGCAAGTACAGTTGGACAGTGTTTGTCCCCAACCTCACAGCAAGTACCGCAGGACAGTGTTTGTCCCCAACCTCACAATGAGTACAATAGGACTGTGCTTGTCCCCAACCTCACAACGAGTACAATAGGACTGTGCTTGTCCCCACCTCACAAAAAGTACAGTAGGACTGTGCTTGTCCCCACCTCACAAAAAGTACAGTAGGGCAGTGTTTGTTCCCAACTTCACAACAAGTACAGTAGGACAGTGTTTGTCCCCAACCTCAAAACCTTAACCTAAACCTAACCCTGTCCTGTCAAAGGTAATAACAGGTGACTTCCTGGAACACACATACATGTACACTCACACGCATCAAACAAGGCTGCAGTCAAATGTTCCACCCCACAGGTTAGTTCTCTGTGCTGCAACAAATAATGTATTGATTGTGGAACGTGTGTATTAAGGTATGAAACTGCAGTAATGAGCTAGAATATAATAATAATAAATTCCATTTAGCAGACGCTTTTATCCAAAGTGACTTACAGTCCTGCATGAATACATTTACGTGTCTCGGGAATCAGACCATAGGACCATGCCTCAGGACTACCTGGCATGATGACTCCTTGCTGTCCCCAGTCCACCTGGCCGTGCTGCTGTCCAGTTTAAACTATTCTGCCTACGGCTTTGGAACCCTGACCTGTTCACCGGACGTGCTACATGTCCCAGACCTGCTGTTTTCAACTCTCTAGAGACAGCAGGAGCGGTAGAGATACTCTTAATGATCGGCTATGAAAAGCCAACTGACATTTACATTTACTCCTTCATTTACTGCTGACTTGCTGCACCCTCAACAACTACTGTGATTATTATTATTTGACCATGCTGGTCATTTATGAACATTTGAACATCCTGGCCATGTTCTGTTATAATCTCCACCCGGCACAGCCAGAAGAGGACTGGCCACCCCTCATAGCCTAGCTCCTCTCTAGGTTTCTTCCTAAGTAATGGCCTTACTAGGCAGTTTTTTCTAGCCACCGTGCATCTATACCTGCATTGCTTGCTGTTTGTGGTTTTTGGCTGGGTTATAGAAAGGCTATATAAATACATTTAATTTGATGATTTGATTTTGATTTTATTCAACAACTGAGACACAGAGGACCAAGCTCTCCTAACTGATCTACAGAGGACTATGTTCTACTAACTGAACTACAGAGGACCATGTTCTACTAACTGAACTACAGAGGACTCTGTTCTACTAACTGAACTACAGAGGACTCTGTTCTACTAACTGAGCTACAGAGGTTTCATGTTCTACTAACTGAACTACGGAGGACCATGTTCTACTAATTGATCTACAGAGGACTCTGTTCTACTAACTGATCTACAGAGGACCATGTTCTACTAACTGAACTACAGAGGACCATGTTCTACTAACTGAGCTACAGAGGACTATGTTCTACTAACTACAGAGGACTCTGTTCTACTAACTGAACTACAGAGGACCATGTTCTACTAACTGAGCTACAGAGGACCATGTTCTACTAACTGAACTACGGAGGACCATGTTCTACTAACTACAGAAGACCATGTTCTACTAACTGAGCTACAGAGGACTCTGTTCTACTAACTGAACTACAGAGGCCCATGTTCTACTAACTGAACTACAGAAGACCATGTTCTACTAACTGAGCTACAGAGGACTCTGTTCTACTAACTACAGAGGACTCTGTTCTACTAACTGAACTACAGAGGACCATGTTCTACTAACTGAACTACAGAGGACCACGTTCTACTAACTGAACTACAGAGGACCATGTTCTACTAACTGAACTACAGAGGACCACGTTCTACTAACTGAACTACAGAGGACCATGTTCTACTAACTGAACTACAGAGGACCACGTTCTACTAACTGAACTACAGAGGACCACGTTCTACTAACTGAACTACAGAGGACCACGTTCTACTAACTGAACTACAGAGGACCACGTTCTACTAACTGAACTACAGAGGACCACGTTCTACTAACTGTACTACAGAGGACCATGTTCTACTAACTGAATTACAGAGGACCACGTTCTACTAACTGAACTACAGAGGACCATGTTCTACTAACTGAACTACAGAGGACCATGTTCTACTAACTGAACTACAGAGGACCATGTTCTAATAACTGAACTACAGAGGACCATGTTCTACTAACTGTACTACAGAGGACCATGTTCTACTAACTGAATTACAGAGGACCACGTTCTACTAACTGAACTACAATGGACCATGTTCTATTAACTGAACTACAGAGGACCATGTTCTACTAACTGAACTACAGAGGACCATGTTCTACTAACTGAACTACAGAGGACCATGTTCTACTAACTGAACTACAGAGGAACATGTTCTACTAACTGATCTACAGAGGACCATGTTCTACTAACTGAACTACAGAGGACCATGTTCTACTAACTGAGCTACAGAGGACTCTGTTCTACTAACTACAGAGGACTCTGTTCTACTAACTGAACTACAGAGGACCATGTTCTACTAACTGAACTACGGAGGACCATGTTCTACTAACTACAGAGGACCATGTTCTACTAACTGAGCTACAGAGGACCATGTTCTACTAACTGAGCTACAGAGGACTCTGTTCTACTAACTACAGAGGACTCTGTTCTACTAACTGAACTACAGAGGACCATGTTCTACTAACTGAGCTACAGAGGACCATGTTCTACTAACTGAACTACGGAGGACCATGTTCTACTAACTACAGTGGACCATGTTCTACTAACTGAGCTACAGAGGACCATGTTCTACTAACTGAACTACAGAGGACCATGTTCTACTAACTGAACTACAGAGGACCATGTTCTACTAACTGAGCTACAGAGGACTCTGTTCTACTAACTAGAGGACTCTGTTCTACTAACTGAACTACAGAGGACCATGTTCTACTAACTGAACTACAGAGGACCACGTTCTACTAACTGAACTACAGAGGACCACGTTCTACTAACTGAACTACAGAGGACCACGTTCTACTAACTGAACTACAGAGGACCACGTTCTACTAACTGAACTACAGAGGACCACGTTCTACTAACTGTACTACAGAGGACCATGTTCTACTAACTGAATTACAGAGGACCACGTTTTACTAACTGAACTACAGAGGACCATGTTCTACTAACTGAACTACAGAGGACCATGTTCTACTAAGTGAACTACAGAGGACCATGTTCTACTAACTGATCTACAGAGGACCATGTTCTACTAACTGAACTACAGAGGACCATGTTCTACTAACTGAACTACAGAGGACCATGTTCTACTAACTGAACTACAGAGGACCATGTTCTACTAACTGAACTAAAGAGGACCACGTTCTACTAACTGAACTACAGAGGACCACGTTCTACTAACTGTACTACAGAGGACCATGTTCTACTAACTGAATTACAGAGGACCACGTTCTACTAACTGAACTACAGAGGACCATGTTCTACTAACTGAACTACAGAGGACCACGTTCTACTAACTGAACTACAGAGGACCACGTTCTACTAACTGAACTACAGAGGACCACGTTCTACTAACTGAACTACAGAGGACCACGTTCTACTAACTGAACTACAGAGGACCACGTTCTACTAACTGAACTACAGAGGACCACGTTCTACTAACTGAACAACAGAGGACCACGTTCTACTAACTGAACTACAGAGGACCATGTTCTACTAACTGAGCTACAGAGTACTCTGTTCTACTAACTACAGAGGACTCTGTTCTACTAACTGAACTACAGAGGACCATGTTCTACTAACTGAACTACAGAGGACCATGTTCTACTAACTGAACTACAGAGGACCATGTTCTACTAACTGAACTACAGAGGACCATGTTCTACTAACTGAGCTACAGAGGACTCTGTTCTACTAACTACAGAGGACCATGTTCTACAAACTGAACTACAGAGGACCATGTTCTACTAACTGAGCTACAGAGGACTCTGTTCTACTAACTACAGAGGACTCTGTTCTACTAACTGAACTACAGAGGACCACGTTCTACTAACTGTACTACAGAGGACCATGTTCTACTAACTGAATTACAGAGGACCACGTTCTACTAACTGAACTAAAGAGGACCATGTTATACTAACTGAACTACAGAGGACCATGTTCTACTAACTGAACTACAGAGGACCATGTTCTACTAACTGAACTACAGAGGACCATGTTCTACTAACTGAGCTACATAGGACTCTGTTCTACTAACTACAGAGGACTCTGTTCTACTAACTGAACTACAGAGGACCACGTTCTACTAACTGTACTACAGAGGACCATGTTCTACTAACTGAATTACAGAGGACCACGTTCTACTAACTGAACTACAGAGGACCATGTTCTACTAACTGAACTACAGAGGACCATGTTCTACTAACTGAACTACAGAGGACCATGTTCTAATAACTGAACTACAGAGGACCATGTTCTACTAACTGTACTACAGAGGACCATGTTCTACTAACTGAATTACAGAGGACCACGTTCTACTAACTGAACTACAATGGACCATGTTCTATTAACTGAACTACAGAGGACCATGTTCTACTAACTGAACTACAGAGGACCATGTTCTACTAACTGAACTACAGAGGACCATGTTCTACTAACTGAACTACAGAGGACCATGTTCTACTAACTGATCTACAGAGGACCATGTTCTACTAACTGAACTACAGAGGACCATGTTCTACTAACTGAGCTACAGAGGACTCTGTTCTACTAACTACAGAGGACTCTGTTCTACTAACTGAACTACAGAGGACCATGTTCTACTAACTGAACTACGGAGGACCATGTTCTACTAACTACAGAGGACCATGTTCTACTAACTGAGCTACAGAGGACCATGTTCTAATAACTGAGCTACAGAGGACTCTGTTCTACTAACTACAGAGGACTCTGTTCTACTAACTGAACTACAGAGGACCATGTTCTACTAACTGAGCTACAGAGGACCATGTTCTACTAACTGAACTACGGAGGACCATGTTCTACTAACTACAGTGGACCATGTTCTACTAACTGAGCTACAGAGGACCATGTTCTACTAACTGAACTACAGAGGACCATGTTCTACTAACTGAACTACAGAGGACCATGTTCTACTAACTGAGCTACAGAGGACTCTGTTCTACTAACTAGAGGACTCTGTTCTACTAACTGAACTACAGAGGACCATGTTCTACTAACTGAACTACAGAGGACCACGTTCTACTAACTGAACTACAGAGGACCACGTTCTACTAACTGAACTACAGAGGACCACGTTCTACTAACTGAACTACAGAGGACCACGTTCTACTAACTGTACTACAGAGGACCATGTTCTACTAACTGAATTACAGAGGACCACGTTTTACTAACTGAACTACAGAGGACCATGTTCTACTAACTGAACTACAGAGGACCATGTTCTACTAACTGAACTACAGAGGACCATGTTCTACTAACTGAACTACAGAGGACCATGTTCTACTAACTGAACTACAGAGGACCATGTTCTACTAACTGAACTACAGAGGACCATGTTCTACTAACTGAACTACAGAGGACCATGTTCTACTAACTGAACTAAAGAGGACCACGTTCTACTAACTGAACTACAGAGGACCACGTTCTACTAACTGTACTACAGAGGACCATGTTCTACTAACTGAATTACAGAGGACCACGTTCTACTAACTGAACTACAGAGGACCATGTTCTACTAACTGAACTACAGAGGACCACGTTCTACTAACTGAACTACAGAGGACCACGTTCTA
This sequence comes from Oncorhynchus clarkii lewisi, assembly GCF_045791955.1. Lineage (NCBI taxonomy): Eukaryota > Metazoa > Chordata > Actinopteri > Salmoniformes > Salmonidae > Oncorhynchus > Oncorhynchus clarkii. The sequence continues at coordinate 42,344,440 of NC_092160.1, forward strand.
CTAACTGAACTACAGAGGACCACGTTCTACTAACTGAACTACAGAGGACCACGTTCTACTAACTGAACTACAGAGGACCACGTTCTACTAACTGAACTACAGAGGACCACGTTCTACTAACTGAACTACAGAGGACCACGTTCTACTAACTGAACTACAGAGGACCATGTTCTACTAACTGAGCTACAGAGTACTCTGTTCTACTAACTACAGAGGACTCTGTTCTACTAACTGAACTACAGAGGACCATGTTCTACTAACTGAACTACAGAGGACCATGTTCTACTAACTGAACTACAGAGGACCATGTTCTACTAACTGAACTACAGAGGACCATGTTCTACTAACTGAGCTACAGAGGACTCTGTTCTACTAACTACAGAGGACCATGTTCTACAAACTGAACTACAGAGGACCATGTTCTACTAACTGAGCTACAGAGGACTCTGTTCTACTAACTACAGAGGACTCTGTTCTACTAACTGAACTACAGAGGACCACGTTCTACTAACTGTACTACAGAGGACCATGTTCTACTAACTGAATTACAGAGGACCACGTTCTACTAACTGAACTAAAGAGGACCATGTTATACTAACTGAACTACAGAGGACCATGTTCTACTAACTGAACTACAGAGGACCATGTTCTACTAACTGAACTACAGAGGACCATGTTCTACTAACTGAGCTACATAGGACTCTGTTCTACTAACTACAGAGGACTCTGTTCTACTAACTGAACTACAGAGGACCACGTTCTACTAACTGAACTACAGAGGACCACGTTCTACTAACTGAACTACAGAGGACCACGTTCTACTAACTGAACTACAGAGGACCATGTTCTACTAACTGAGCTACAGAGTACTCTGTTCTACTAACTACAGAGGACTCTGTTCTACTAACTGAACTACAGAGGACCATGTTCTACTAACTGAACTACAGAGGACCATGTTCTACTAACTGAACTACAGAGGACCATGTTCTACTAACTGAACTACAGAGGACCATGTTCTACTAACTGAGCTACAGAGGACTCTGTTCTACTAACTACAGAGGACCATGTTCTACAAACTGAACTACAGAGGACCATGTTCTACTAACTGAGCTACAGAGGACTCTGTTCTACTAACTACAGAGGACTCTGTTCTACTAACTGAACTACAGAGGACCACGTTCTACTAACTGTACTACAGAGGACCATGTTCTACTAACTGAATTACAGAGGACCACGTTCTACTAACTGAACTAAAGAGGACCATGTTATACTAACTGAACTACAGAGGACCATGTTCTACTAACTGAACTACAGAGGACCATGTTCTACTAACTGAACTACAGAGGACCATGTTCTACTAACTGAGCTACATAGGACTCTGTTCTACTAACTACAGAGGACTCTGTTCTACTAACTGAACTACAGAGGACCATGTTCTACTAACTGAACTACAGAGGACCATGTTCTACTAACTGAACTACAGAGGACCATGTTCTACTAACTGAACTACAGAGGACCATGTTCTACTAACTGAACTACAGAGGACCATGTTCTACTAACTGAACTACAGAGGACCATGTTCTACTAACTGAACTACAGAGGACCATGTTCTACTAACTGAACTAAAGAGGACCACGTTCTACTAACTGAACTACAGAGGACCACGTTCTACTAACTGTACTACAGAGGACCATGTTCTACTAACTGAATTACAGAGGACCACGTTCTACTAACTGAACTACAGAGGACCATGTTCTACTAACTGAACTACAGAGGACCACGTTCTACTAACTGAACTACAGAGGACCACGTTCTACTAACTGAACTACAGAGGACCACGTTCTACTAACTGAACTACAGAGGACCACGTTCTACTAACTGAACTACAGAGGACCACGTTCTACTAACTGAACTACAGAGGACCACGTTCTACTAACTGAACTACAGAGGACCACGTTCTACTAACTGAACTACAGAGGACCATGTTCTACTAACTGAGCTACAGAGGACTCTGTTCTGCTAACTACAGAGGACTCTGTTCTACTAACTGAACTACAGAGGACCATGTTCTACTAACTGAGCTACAGAGGACTCTGTTCTGCTAACTACAGAGGACTCTGTTCTACTAACTGAACTACAGAGGACCATGTTCTACTAACTGAACTACAGAGGACCATGTTCTACTAACTGAACTACAGAGGACCATGTTCTACTAACTGAGCTACATAGGACTCTGTTCTACTAACTACAGAGGACTCTGTTCTACTAACTGAACTACAGAGGACCATGTTCTACTAACTGAACTACGGAGGACCATGTTCTACTAACTACAGTGGACCATGTTCTACTAACTGAGCTACAGAGGACCATGTTCTACTAACTGAACTACAGAGGACCATGTTCTACTAACTGAGCTACAGAGGACCATGTTCTACTAACTGAACTACGGAGGACCATGTTCTACTAACTACAGTGGACCATGTTCTACTAACTGAGCTACAGAGGACCATGTTCTACTAACTGAACTACAGAGGACCATGTTCTACTAACTGAACTACAGAGGACCATGTTCTACTAACTGAGCTACAGAGGACTCTGTTCTACTAACTAGAGGACTCTGTTCTACTAACTGAACTACAGAGGACCATGTTCTACTAACTGAACTACAGAGGACCACGTTCTACTAACTGAACTACAGAGGACCACGTTCTACTAACTGAACTACAGAGGACCACGTTCTACTAACTGAACTACAGAGGACCACGTTCTACTAACTGAACTACAGAGGACCACGTTCTACTAACTGTACTACAGAGGACCATGTTCTACTAACTGAATTACAGAGGACCACGTTTTACTAACTGAACTACAGAGGACCATGTTCTACTAACTGAACTACAGAGGACCATGTTCTACTAACTGAACTACAGAGGACCATGTTCTACTAACTGAACTACAGAGGACCATGTTCTACTAACTGAACTACAGAGGACCATGTTCTACTAACTGAACTACAGAGGACCATGTTCTACTAACTGAACTACAGAGGACCATGTTCTACTAACTGAACTAAAGAGGACCACGTTCTACTAACTGAACTACAGAGGACCACGTTCTACTAACTGTACTACAGAGGACCATGTTCTACTAACTGAATTACAGAGGACCACGTTCTACTAACTGAACTACAGAGGACCATCTTCTACTAACTGAACTACAGAGGACCACGTTCTACTAACTGAACTACAGAGGACCACGTTCTACTAACTGAACTACAGAGGACCACGTTCTACTAACTGAACTACAGAGGACCACGTTCTACTAACTGAACTACAGAGGACCACGTTCTACTAACTGAACTACAGAGGACCACGTTCTACTAACTGAACTACAGAGGACCATGTTCTACTAACTGAGCTACAGAGTACTCTGTTCTACTAACTACAGAGGACTCTGTTCTACTAACTGAACTACAGAGGACCATGTTCTACTAACTGAACTACAGAGGACCATGTTCTACTAACTGAACTACAGAGGACCATGTTCTACTAACTGAACTACAGAGGACCATGTTCTACTAACTGAGCTACAGAGGACTCTGTTCTACTAACTACAGAGGACCATGTTCTACTAACTGAACTACAGAGGACCATGTTCTACTAACTGAATTACAGAGGACCACGTTCTACTAACTGAACTAAAGAGGACCATGTTATACTAACTGAACTACAGAGGACCATGTTCTACTAACTGAACTACAGAGGACCATGTTCTACTAACTGAACTACAGAGGACCATGTTCTACTAACTGAGCTACATAGGACTCTGTTCTACTAACTACAGAGGACTCTGTTCTACTAACTGAACTACAGAGGACCACGTTCTACTAACTGAACTACAGAGGACCACGTTCTACTAACTGAACTACAGAGGACCACGTTCTACTAACTGAACTACAGAGGACCACGTTCTACTAACTGAACTACAGAGGACCACGTTCTACTAACTGAACTACAGAGGACCACGTTCTACTAACTGAACTACAGAGGACCATGTTCTACTAACTGAGCTACATAGGACTCTGTTCTACTAACTACAGAGGACTCTGTTCTACTAACTGAACTACAGAGGACCATGTTCTACTAACTGAACTACAGAGGACCATGTTCTACTAACTGAACTACAGAGGACCATGTTCTACTAACTGAACTACAGAGGACCATGTTCTACTAACTGAGCTACAGAGGACTCTGTTCTACTAACTACAGAGGACCATGTTCTACAAACTGAACTACAGAGGACCATGTTCTACTAACTGAGCTACAGAGGACTCTGTTCTACTAACTACAGAGGACTCTGTTCTACTAACTGAACTACAGAGGACCACGTTCTACTAACTGTACTACAGAGGACCATGTTCTACTAACTGAATTACAGAGGACCACGTTCTACTAACTGAACTAAAGAGGACCATGTTATACTAACTGAACTACAGAGCACCATGTTCTACTAACTGAACTACAGAGGACCATGTTCTACTAACTGAACTACAGAGGACCATGTTCTACTAACTGAGCTACATAGGACTCTGTTCTACTAACTACAGAGGACTCTGTTCTACTAACTGAACTACAGAGGACCATGTTCTACTAACTGAACTACAGAGGACCATGTTCTACTAACTGAACTACAGAGGACCATGTTCTACTAACTGAACTACAGAGGACCATGTTCTACTAACTGAACTACAGAGGACCATGTTCTACTAACTGAACTACAGAGGACCATGTTCTACTAACTGAACTACAGAGGACCATGTTCTACTAACTGAACTACAGAGGACCATGTTCTACTAACTGAACTACAGAGGACCATGTTCTACTAACTGAGCTACATAGGACTCTGTTCTACTAACTACAGAGGACTCTGTTCTACTAACTGAACTACAGAGGACCATGTTCTACTAACTGAACTACAGAGGACCATGTTCTACTAACTGAACTACAGAGGACCATGTTCTACTAACTGAGCTACATAGGACTCTGTTCTACTAACTACAGAGGACTCTGTTCTACTAACTGAACTACAGAGGACCATGTTCTACTAACTGAACTACGGAGGACCATGTTCTACTAACTACAGTGGACCATGTTCTACTAACTGAGCTACAGAGGACCATGTTCTACTAACTGAACTACAGAGGACCATGTTCTACTAACTGAGCTACAGAGGACCATGTTCTACTAACTGAACTACGGAGGACCATGTTCTACTAACTACAGTGGACCATGTTCTACTAACTGAGCTACAGAGGACCATGTTCTACTAACTGAACTACAGAGGACCATGTTCTACTAACTGAACTACAGAGGACCATGTTCTACTAACTGAGCTACAGAGGACTCTGTTCTACTAACTAGAGGACTCTGTTCTACTAACTGAACTACAGAGGACCATGTTCTACTAACTGAACTACAGAGGACCACGTTCTACTAACTGAACTACAGAGGACCACGTTCTACTAACTGAACTACAGAGGACCACGTTCTACTAACTGAACTACAGAGGACCACGTTCTACTAACTGAACTACAGAGGACCACGTTCTACTAACTGTACTACAGAGGACCATGTTCTACTAACTGAATTACAGAGGACCACGTTTTACTAACTGAACTACAGAGGACCATGTTCTACTAACTGAACTACAGAGGACCATGTTCTACTAACTGAACTACAGAGGACCATGTTCTACTAACTGAACTACAGAGGACCATGTTCTACTAACTGAACTACAGAGGACCATGTTCTACTAACTGAACTACAGAGGACCATGTTCTACTAACTGAACTACAGAGGACCATGTTCTACTAACTGAACTAAAGAGGACCACGTTCTACTAACTGAACTACAGAGGACCACGTTCTACTAACTGTACTACAGAGGACCATGTTCTACTAACTGAATTACAGAGGACCACGTTCTACTAACTGAACTACAGAGGACCATGTTCTACTAACTGAACTACAGAGGACCACGTTCTACTAACTGAACTACAGAGGACCACGTTCTACTAACTGAACTACAGAGGACCACGTTCTACTAACTGAACTACAGAGGACCACGTTCTACTAACTGAACTACAGAGGACCACGTTCTACTAACTGAACTACAGAGGACCACGTTCTACTAACTGAACTACAGAGGACCACGTTCTACTAACTGAACTACAGAGGACCATGTTCTACTAACTGAGCTACAGAGTACTCTGTTCTACTAACTACAGAGGACTCTGTTCTACTAACTGAACTACAGAGGACCATGTTCTACTAACTGAACTACAGAGGACCATGTTCTACTAACTGAACTACAGAGGACCATGTTCTACTAACTGAACTACAGAGGACCATGTTCTACTAACTGAGCTACAGAGGACTCTGTTCTACTAACTACAGAGGACCATGTTCTACAAACTGAACTACAGAGGACCATGTTCTACTAACTGAGCTACAGAGGACTCTGTTCTACTAACTACAGAGGACTCTGTTCTACTAACTGAACTACAGAGGACCACGTTCTACTAACTGTACTACAGAGGACCATGTTCTACTAACTGAATTACAGAGGACCACGTTCTACTAACTGAACTAAAGAGGACCATGTTATACTAACTGAACTACAGAGGACCATGTTCTACTAACTGAACTACAGAGGACCATGTTCTACTAACTGAACTACAGAGGACCATGTTCTACTAACTGAGCTACATAGGACTCTGTTCTACTAACTACAGAGGACTCTGTTCTACTAACTGAACTACAGAGGACCATGTTCTACTAACTGAACTACAGAGGACCATGTTCTACTAACTGAACTACAGAGGACCATGTTCTACTAACTGAACTACAGAGGACCATGTTCTACTAACTGAACTACAGAGGACCATGTTCTACTAACTGAACTACAGAGGACCATGTTCTACTAACTGAACTACAGAGGACCATGTTCTACTAACTGAACTAAAGAGGACCACGTTCTACTAACTGAACTACAGAGGACCACGTTCTACTAACTGTACTACAGAGGACCATGTTCTACTAACTGAATTACAGAGGACCACGTTCTACTAACTGAACTACAGAGGACCATGTTCTACTAACTGAACTACAGAGGACCACGTTCTACTAACTGAACTACAGAGGACCACGTTCTACTAACTGAACTACAGAGGACCATGTTCTACTAACTGAGCTACAGAGGACTCTGTTCTGCTAACTACAGAGGACTCTGTTCTACTAACTGAACTACAGAGGACCATGTTCTACTAACTGAGCTACATAGGACTCTGTTCTACTAACTACAGAGGACTCTGTTCTACTAACTGAACTACAGAGGACCATGTTCTACTAACTGAACTACAGAGGACCATGTTCTACTAACTGAACTACAGAGGACCATGTTCTACTAACTGAGCTACATAGGACTCTGTTCTACTAACTACAGAGGACTCTGTTCTACTAACTGAACTACAGAGGACCATGTTCTACTAACTGAACTACAGAGGACCATGTTCTACTAACTGAACTACAGAGGACCATGTTCTACTAACTGAACTACAGAGGACCATGTTCTACTAACTGAGCTACAGAGGACTCTGTTCTACTAACTACAGAGGACCATGTTCTACAAACTGAACTACAGAGGACCATGTTCTACTAACTGAGCTACAGAGGACTCTGTTCTACTAACTACAGAGGACTCTGTTCTACTAACTGAACTACAGAGGACTCTGTTCTACTAACTGAACTACAGAGGACCATGTTCTACTAACTGAGCTACAGAGGACTCTGTTCTACTAACTACATAGGACTCTGTTCTACTAACTGAACTACAGAGGACCATGTTCTACTAACTGAACTACAGAGGACCATGTTCTACTAACTACAGAGGACCATGTTCTAATAACGGAACTACAGAGGACCATGTTCTACTAACTGAGCTACAACGGACCACAGAACATACACTGAGTGTACAGTTGTGGCCAAAAGTTTTGAGAATGACACAAATATAAATTTTCACAACGTCTGCTGCCTCAGTTTGTATGATGGTACTATGCATATACTCCAGAATGTTATGAAGAGTGATCAGATGAATTGCAATGAATTGCAAAGTCCCTCTTTGCCATGCAAATGAACTGAATCCCCCCAAAACATTTCCACTGCATTTCAGCCCTGCCTCAAAAGGACCAGCTGACATCATGTCAGTGATTCTCTCGTTAACACAGGTGTGAGTGATGACGAGGACAAGGCTGGAGATCACTCTGTCATGCTGATTGATTTTGAATAACAGACTGGAAGCTTCAAAAGGAGGGTGGTGCTTGGAATCATTGTTCTTCCTCTGTCAACCATTGTTACCTGCAAGGAAACACGTGCTTTGCACAAAAAGGTCTTCACAGGCAAGGATATTGCTGCCAGTAAGATTGCACCTAAATCAACAATTTATCGGATCATCAAGAACTTCAAGGAGAGCAGTTCAATTGTTGTGAAAAAGGCTTCAGGGCTCCCAAGAAAGTCCAGCAAGCGCCAGGACTGTCTCCTAAAGTTGATTCAGCTGCGGGATTGGGGCACCACCAGTACAGAGCTTCCTCAGGAATGGCAGCAGGCAGATGTGAGTGCATCTGCACGCATAGTGAGGCGAAGACTTTTGGGGGATGGCCTGGTGTCAAGAAGGGCAGCAAAGAAGCTACTTCTCTCCAAGAAGAAACATCAGGGACAGACTGATATTCTGCAAAGGGTACAGGGATTGGACTGCTGAGGACTGGGGTAAAGTCATTTTCTCTGATGAATCCCCTTTCCGATTGTTTGGGGCATCCTGTGTCATGCCAACAGTAAAGCATCCTGAGACCATTCATGTGTGGGGTTACTTTTCAGCCAAGGGAGTAGGCTCACTCACAATTTGTCAATAAAAGCCTTTGACGCTTATGAAATGCTAGTAATTATACTTCGGTATTCCATAGTAACATCTGACAAAAATATCTAAAGACACTGAAACAGCAAACTTTGTGGAAATTAACATTTGTGTCATTCTCAAAACTTTTGGCCACGACTGTACAAGCATCATGAACATGACAGATTGACCAGGTGAAAGCTGTGATCCCTTATTGATGCCACTTGTTAAATCCACTTCAGTGTAGATGAAGGGGAGGAGATGGGTTAAAGAAGGATGTTAAAGCCTTGAGACATTTCAGACATAGATTGTGTACGTGTTCCATTCAGAGGGTGAATGAGCAAGATGAAAGTGCCTTTGAACAGGGTATGGTAGTAAGTGCCAGGCGCACCGGTTTGTGTCAAGAACTGCAACCCTGCTGGGTTTTTCACAGTCAACAGTTTCCCATCTGTATCAAGAATGGTCCAACACCCAAATGACATCCAGCCAACTTGACAACTGTGGGAAGCATTGGCGTCAACATGGGCCAGCATCCCTGTGGAATGCTTTCGACATCTTGTAGAGTGTGTGCCCCAACGATTTGAGGCTGTTCTGTGGGCAAGCTCAATATTAGGAAGGTGTTCTTAATTTTTGGTATACTCAGTGTATAGCGCAATGGTTGGTTTTCTGTAACAAGGCAGAGCTGAGAGGTTCAACAGGCAACAGACTGACTGACTTGTCTTAAGTATAAAATAAATATTTATATTTTTAATACTCTGCAGGTCATTTAGAAGGGAGATCCACTTGAGATTCGTCATCAGACTTTACACATGTTCTGGGAAGTGTGGCAACCTGGGGTCCAGCAGGGAGCTACCAAGGCAGGAGCTGGACCTTCGTCAACTCCAGAGGTTTAGAGAGGCCAAGGTGACTCAGGACCATGGACAGCTCTATAGGGCTTGAGAGGCCATGGTGAGTCAGCACCATGGACAGCTCTACAGGCACCAACAGGGGCTGGTGATTCAACACCAACACTACCCAGTCCAGGTGCTGCAACCAATTGGCACCTGGAATTGGTCCCACCTCTCCCTAATTACCCCAAATTACCCCACCAGTTACCTGAGAGGCCTTTCAGTTGTATTTCTCCCATCCCCGTTCCTCCAACCATTTATTTAAAAAATGCTTGTTATGAGCGCCACAAATCTAGTCTCCAGCTGTCTTATTTTACTGTGAGATTCACCTCTGACTCCACTGGGCTGCCAAAGTAAAGGTAAGTATTTTCTGTTCTAGCTAGTCCAGTATGAGGAGGTTAAGGGTTGGGCTGAGGATGGAGTCCCTTACAGAGGGTAAGGGTTGAGTCCCTTACAGAGGGTGAGGATTGAGTCCCTTACAGAGGGTGAGGGTTGAGTCCCTTACAGAGGGTGATGGTTGAGTCCCTTACAGAGGGTGAGGGTTGAGTCCCTTACAGAGGGTGAGGTTGAGTCCCTTACAGAGGGTGAAGGTTGAGTCCCTTACAGAGGGTGAGGGTTGAGACCCTTACAGAGGGTGAGGGTTGAGACCCTTACAGAGCGTGAGGGTTGAGACCCTTACAGAGCGTGAGGGTTGAGACCCTTACAGAGGCTGAGGGTTGAGTTCCTTACAGAGGCTGAGGGTTGAGTCCCTTACAGAGGGTGAGGGTTGAGTCCCTTACAGAGGGTGAGGTTGAGTCCCTTACAGAGGGTGAAGGTTGAGTCCCTTACAGAGGGTGAGGGTTGAGACCCTTACAGAGGGTGAGGGTTGAGACCCTTACAGAGCGTGAGGGTTGAGACCCTTACAGAGCGTGAGGGTTGAGACCCTTACAGAGGCTGAGGGTTGAGTTCCTTACAGAGGCTGAGGGTTGAGTCCCTTACAGAGGCTGAGGGTTGAGTTCCTTACAGAGGCTGAGGGTTGAGTCCCTTACAGAGGGTTAAGGTTGAGACCCTTACAGAGGGTGAGGATTTTAGTCCATTACAGAGGGTGTGTTTTGAGTCCCTTACAGGGTGAGGGTTGAGAACCCTTATAGAGGGTGAGGGTTGAGACCCTTATATAGGGTGAGGGTGGAGTCCCTTGTAGAGGGTTACGGTTGAGTCCCTTACAGAGGGTGAGGGTTGAGTCCTTACAGAGGGCGAGGGTTGAGTCCCTTACAGAGGGTGAGGGTTTTAGTCCATTACAGAGGGTGTGTGTTGAGTCCCTTACAGGGTGAGGATTGAGTCCCTTACAGAGGGCGAGGGTTGAGTCCCTTACAGAGGGTGAGAGTTGAGTCCCTTACATAGGGTGAGGGTTGAGTCCCTTCCAGAGGGTGAGGGTTGAGTCCCTTACATAGGGTGAGGGTTGAGTCCTTACAGAGGGTGAGGTTGAGTCCCTTACAGAGGGTGAAGGTTGAGTCCCATCCAGAGGGTGAGGGTTGCGTCCTTACAGAGGGCGATGGTTGAGTCCCTTACAGAGGGTGATGGTTGAGTCCCTTACAGAGGGTGTGGGTTGAGTCCCTTACAGAGGTCGAGGGTTGAGTCCCTACAGAGGGTGAGGGTTGAGTCCCTTACAGAGGGTGAAGGTTGAGACCCTTACATAGGGTGATGTTTGAGTCCCTTACAGAGGGTGATGGTTGAGTCCCTTACAGAGGGTGAGGGTTGAGTCCCTTACAGAGGTCGAGGGTGAAGTCCCTTACAGAGGGTGAAGGTTGAGTCCCTTACAGACGGTGAGGTTTGAGTCCCTTACAGAGGGTGATGGTTGAGTCCCTTACAGAGGGTGAGAGGTGAGTTCCTTACAGAGGGCGGGGGTTGAGTTCCTTACAGAGGGTGAGAGTTGAGTCCTTACAGAGGGTGAGTCCCTTACAGAGGGTGAGGGTTGAGGCCCTTACAGAGGGTGAGAGTCGAGTTCCTTACAGAGAGTGAGGGTTGAGTCCCATACAGAGGGTGAGGGTTAAGTCCCTTACAGAGGGTGAGGGTTGAGTCCCTTACAGAGGGTGAGAGTTGAGTCCCTTACATATGGTGAGGGTTGAGTCCTTACAGAGGGTGAGAGATGAGTTCCTTACAGAGGGCGGGGGTTGAGTTCCTTACAGAGGGTGAGAGTTGTGTCCTTACAGAGGGTGAGGGTTGAGACCCTTACAGAGGGTGAGGGTTTAGTTCCTTACAGATGGTGAGGGTTGAGTCCCTACAAAGGGTGGAGGTTGAGTCCCTTACAGAGGGTGAGGGTTGAGGGCCTTACAGAGGGTGAGAGTCGAGTTCCTTACAGAGGGTGAGGGTTGAGTCCTTTACAGAGGGTGAGAGTTGAGTCCTTACAGAGGGTGAGAGATGAGTCCCGTACAGAGGCTGAGGGTATAGTCCCTTACAGAGTGTGAGGGTTGAGTACCATACAGAGGGTGAGAGTTGAGTCCCTACAGAGGGTGAGGGTTAAGACCCTTACAGAGGGTGAGGGTTGAGACCCTTACAGAGGGTGAGGGTTTAGTTCCTTACAGATGGTGAGGGTTGAGTCCCTACAAAGGGTGGAGGTTGAGTCCCTTACATAGGGTAATGTTTGAGTCCCTTACAGAGGGTGAGTGTTGAGACCCTTACAGAGGGTGAGGGTTGAGTCCCTAACAGAGGGTGAGGGTTGAGTTCCTTACAGAGGGTGAGATTTGAGTCCCTTACAGAGGGTGAGAGTTGAGTCCCTTACAGAGGGTGAGAGTTGAGTCACTTACATACGGTGAGGGTTGAGTCCTTACAGAGGGTGAGAGGTGAGTTCCTTACAGAGGGCGGGGGTTGAGTTCTTTACAGAGGGTGAGAGTTGAGTCCTTACAGAGGGTGAATCCCTTACAGAGGGTGAGGGTTGAGGCCCTTACAGAGGGTGAGAGTCGAGTTCCTTACAGAGGGTGAGGGTTGAGTCCTTTACAGAGGGTGAGAGTTGAGTCCTTACAGAGGGTGAGAGTTGAGTCCCGTACAGAGGGTAAGGGTTGAGTCCCTTATAGAGGGTGAGAGTTGAGTCCTTACATAGGGTGAGGGTTGAGTCCATACAGAGGGCGAGAGGTGAGTTCCTTACAGAGGGCGGGGGTTGAGTTCCTTACAGAGGCTGAGGGTTGAGTCCTTACAGAAGACGAGGTTTGAGTCACTTACAGAGGGTGAGGGTTTTAGTCCCTTACAGCGGGCGAGGGTTGAGTCCCTTACAGAGAGTGAGGGTTGAGTCCTTTACAGAGGGTGAAGGTTGAGACCCTTACAGAGGGTGAGGGTTGAGTCCCTTACAGAGGTCGAGGGTTGAGTCCCTTACAGAGGGTGAGGGTTGAGTCCCTTACAGAGGTCGAGGGTTGAGTCCCTTACAGAGGGTGAGTGTTGAGTCCCTTACAGAGGGTGAGGGTTGAGTCCTTACAGAGGGTGAGGGTTAAGACCCTTACAGAGGGTGAGGGTTGAGACCCTTACAGAGGGTGAGGGTTTAGTTCCTTACAGATGGTGAGGGTTGAGTCCCTACAAAGGGTGGAGGTTGAGTCCCTTACATAGGGTAATGTTTGAGTCCCTTACAGAGGGTGAGTGTTGAGACCCTTACAGAGGGTGAGGGTTGAGTCCCTTACAGAGGGTGAGGGTTGAGTTCCTTACAGAGGGTGAGATTTGAGTCCCTTACAGAGGGTGAGAGTTGAGTCCCTTACAGAGGGTGAGAGTTGAGTCACTTACATACGGTGAGGGTTGAGTCCTTACAGAGGGTGAGAGGTGAGTTCCTTACAGAGGGCGGGGGTTGAGTTCTTTACAGAGGGTGAGAGTTGAGTCCTTACAGAGGGTGAATCCCTTACAGAGGGTGAGGGTTGAGGCCCTTACAGAGGGTGAGAGTCGAGTTCCTTACAGAGGGTGAGGGTTGAGTCCTTTACAGAGGGTGAGAGTTGAGTCCTTACAGAGGGTGAGAGTTGAGTCCCGTACAGAGGGTAAGGGTTGAGTCCCTTATAGAGGGTGAGAGTTGAGTCCTTACATAGGGTGAGGGTTGAGTCCATACAGAGGGCGAGAGGTGAGTTCCTTACAGAGGGCGGGGGTTGAGTTCCTTACAGAGGGTGAGGGTTGAGTCCTTACAGAAGACGAGGTTTGAGTCACTTACAGAGGGTGAGGGTTTTAGTCCCTTACAGCGGGCGAGGGTTGAGTCCCTTACAGAGAGTGAGGGTTGAGTCCTTTACAGAGGGTGAAGGTTGAGACCCTTACAGAGGGTGAGGGTTGAGTCCCTTACAGAGGTCGAGGGTTGAGTCCCTTACAGAGGGTGAGGGTTGAGTCCCTTACAGAGGTCGAGGGTTGAGTCCCTTACAGAGGGTGAGTGTTGAGTCCCTTACAGAGGGTGAGGGTTGAGTCCTTACAGAGGGTGAGGTTGAGTCCCTTACAGAGGGTGAAGGTTGAGTCCCTTACAGAGGTCGAGGGTTGAGTCCCTTACAGAGGGTGAAGGTTGAGTCCTTTACAGAGGGCGAGGGTTGAGTCCCTTACAGAGGGTGAGGGTCTTATTCCATTACAGAGGGTGTGTGTTGAGTCCCTTATAGGGTGAGGGTTGAGTCCCTTACAGAGGGTGAGTGTTGAGTCCCTTACAGAGGGTGAGTGTTGAGTCCCTTACATACCTTGAGGGTTGTGTCCCTTACAGAGGGTGATGGTTGAGTCCCTTACAGAGGGTGAGGGTTGAGTCCCTTACAGTTGGTGAGGGTTGAGACCCTTACAGAGGGTGAGGGTGAGTCCCTTACAGAGGGTGAGGGTTGAGTCCCTTACAGAGGGTGAGTGTTGAGTCCCTTACAGAGGGTGAGGGTTGAGTCCTTACAGAGGGTGAGGTTGAGTCCTTTACAGAGGGTGAGAGTTGAGTCCTTACATAGGGTGAGGGTTGAGTCCTTACAGAGGGTGAGGGTTGAGTCCTTACAGAGGGTGAGTCCCGTACAGAGGGTGAGGGTTGAGTCCTTACAGAAGACGAGGGTTGAGTCACTTACAGAGGGTGAGGGTTTTAGTCCCTTACAGAGGGTGAGGGTTGAGTCCCTTACAGAGAGTGAGGGTTGTGTCCCTTACAGAGGGTGAGGGTTGAGCTGGGCCTCAGTGATGTACTGGGCTGTCCTCACCACCCTCTGATACAGAGGTCCTGGATGGCAGGGAGCTGGGCCCCAGTGATGTACTGTGCTGTCCTCACCACCAACTGATATAGAGGACCTGGATGTCAGGGAGCTCGGCCCCAGTGATGTACTGGGCTGTCCTCACCACCACCTAATATAGAGGTCCTGGATGTCAGGGAGCTTGGCCCCAGTGATGTACTGGGCTGTCCTCACCACCACCTGATATATAGGACCTGGATGTCAGGGAGCTCGGCCCCAGTGATGTACTTGGCTGTCCTCACCACCACCTGATATAGAGGTCCTGGATGTCAGGGAGCTGGGCCCCAGTGATGTACTGTGCTGTCTTCACGACCACCTGATATAGAGGCCCTGGATGGCAGGGAGCTGGGCCCCAGTGATGTACTGGGCTGTCCACACCACCTGATATAGAGGTCCTGGATGTCAGGGAGCTGGGCCCCAGTGATGTACTGGGCTGTCCACACCACCTGATATAGAGGTCCTGGATGTCAGGGAGCTGGGCCCCAGTGATGTACTGGGCTGTCCTCACCACCACCTGATTCAGAGGTCCTGGATGGCAGGGAGCTGGGCCCCAGTGATGTACTGGGCTGTCTGCATCACGCTCTGTAGCGCCATGCGATGATGCCAGGGTTTGCGGCCATGACGCAAGCCCAAAAGACAGCCCACATTTTGGGGGGGAGGGGGGGGCACACGGGTGGTCGGCGATGCTGAGGGGTGAGTCAGAGACCGAGGAGGAATATTGGGATAGATTGAGCGAGGAGTGGTTGGCGAAAGTTGAGGAGAGAGCTGTTGGTTTGGCTGGAGAGGCAAGACAGTCGCCCTGAGGAGCGTGTTAGCCATCCGATGCCACCTGTGCCAGCTCTCCGCACTCGCTTTGAGGAGAGTGTCATCGTTCCGGTACAATGTGTGCCGGCTATACGCACCAGGTCTCCAGTGCGCCTTCACAGCCCAGTACGTCCTGTGCCAGCTCCTCACACTCTCTCTCAAGTGCGTCTTCCCAGTCAGGTACGTCCTGTGCCTGATCCTCGCACTTTCCATGAAGTGCGTGTCCCCAGTCCAGTATGTCCTGTTCCTTCTCCCCGCACTCCCCCTGAAGTGCGTGTCACTAGACCGGTGCCACCTGTACCGGCCCCACGCATCAGGCCTCTAGTGCGCCTCCCCAGTCCGGTGCGTCCTGTGCCTGCTACTTGTGCTCGCCCTGAGGTGCGTGTCACCAGTCCGGTATCACCAGTACCGGCGCCACGTACCAGGCTTCCTGCGACGATCCCCAGTCCAGGGCTTCCGGCGACAGTTCCCTGTCCAGAGCTTCCATCGACAGTTCCCAGTTCAGAGCTTCCGGCGACAGTTCCCAGTCAAGAGCTTCCGGCAACGTTTCACAGTCCAGAACCTCCAACGACGGTCCACGGTCCTGAACCTCCAGAGATGGTCAACGGTCCGGAACGTACTGCGACGATAAACGGTCCAGAACCTCCTGCCCCATGGCAGGAGCTTTCCTCTGCGCCGATGTCCAGTCCAGGCACGGCGTCCAGTCCAGCTCCAAGGCCGGAGTCTTCCTCTGCGCAGTTGCCCAATCCAGGCACGGAGTCCAGTCCAGCTCCAAGACAGGAGTCTTCCTCTGCGCCGATGTCCAGTCCAGGCACGGCGTCCAGTCCAGCTCCAAGGCCGGAGTCTTCCTCTGCACAGGTGCCCAATCCAGGCACGGCGTCCAGTCCCGCTCCAAGACCGGAGTCTTCCTTTGCGCAGGTGCCCAATCCAGGCACAGCGTCCAGTCCAGCTCCATGGCAGGAGCCCTTCTCTGCCCCGATGCCCAGTCTAGACACGGCGTCTAGTCCCGCTTCATGGCAGGAGTCTTTTTCTGCACCTAGGTTCAGCCCGGGCACAGTGTTCAGCCTTGGTCCATGGCTGGATCTGCAGGATGAGTAGGTTCTTTGTCCCGCACCAGAGCCGCCACCAACACTAGACACATCCCCTAACCCTCCCTTTTGGTTTCAGGTTTTGTGGCCGGAGTACGCACCTTTGGGGGGGGGGGGTTACTGTCACGTCCTGACCATAGAGAGCCTTTATTTTCTATGGTGGAGTAGGTCAGGGCGTGACTGGGGGGTTAGTCTAGTTTATATTTTCTATGTGGGGTTCTAGGTTGTTTTTTATATGTTAGGGTTTTGGTATGATTCACAATTACAGGCAGCTGGCTATCGTTGTCTCTAATTGGAGATCATACTAAAGTAGCATTTTTTCCACCTGTGCGTTATGGGATATTGTTTATGTTTTGAGTAAGTGTATGTAGCACCTCTGTTGTCACGATTTGTTGTTTCGTTTGTTTGTTTATTGTTTATTTTGCTAAGTTTCACTATTAAATATTATGTGGAACTCAACATACGCTGCGCCTTGGTCCGTCTATACAAACGTTCGTGACAAACACTGTCCAGACTACTGTCATCTCTTCCCCCTCTATAATTGGCCAGTTTTCTAGCCAATGTCTATCGGTCTGTCTGACCTCTGTCTATTCTCCACATAAAGTCATTAACATTTCTCAAATATTTGCACAAATACTCCCCTCTGTCCTCGTCCACTCTGCTCCCGTCTCCTTTAACCATGTTCCCTGTCCCAGCTCCTCTCTTCCCTGCTTCTCACATCTCTAATCATCTCAGAGCACTTCTCCCTCTCTCTCTCTCTCTCTCTCCTCTCTCTGCTGCTCTCTCGCTCTCTCTTTCTCTCCTCTCCTCTGGTGACCTTCGACCCAGTACGTGGTGGAGCTGATTCAGCGTTTCTGGGATTTAAACCCACAATGCTCAAAACAAGAGCATGCTGCTTAGTCCACTGCAACACAGCAGTTTACACATTTCTAGCAAGAAGGGAGACTGAATGGAAACAGCACATTTAAAAAAAATATTTAGGTTTATGCTTTCCTCAAACCATAGCCCTAACCTTAACCACTCGAAATGAATACCTAAACCTAACCACTCTCATTTAATCCCTAAACTTATCCACTCTGAATTAATACCTAACCTTAACCACTCTGAATTAATACCTAACCTTAACCACTCTTAATTAATACCTAACCTTAACCACTCTGAATTAATACCTAACCTTAACCACTCTCATTTAATACCTAAACTTATCCACTCTGAATTAATACCTAACGTTATCCACTCTGAATTAATACCTAACCTTATCCACTCTCATTTAATACCTAAACTTATCCACTCTCATTTAATACCTAAACTTATCCACTCTCATTTAATACCTAAACTTATCCACTCTGAATTAATACCTAAACTTACAAACTCTGAATGAATAACTAAACGTAACCCTTTAAATTAATACCTAACCTTATCCACTCTGAATTCATACCTAAACCTAAGTCTGCATTAATACATTCACGTAACCACTCTGAATTCATACCTAAACCTAAGTCTGAATTAATACCTTCACGTAACCACTCTGAATTCATACCTAAACCTAAGTCTGAATTAATACCTAAACTTAACCATTGAATTCGTTCCTTAACTTAACCACTATGAATTAATAGCTAACCTTAACCACTCTGAATTCATACCTAAACCTAAGTCTGAATTAATACCTTCGTGTAACCACTCTGAATTCATACCTAAATTCTGAATTAATACCTAAACTTAACCATTGAATTCGTTCCTTAACTTAACCACTATGAATTAATAGCTAACCTTAACCACTCTGAATTCATACCTAAACCTATGTCTGTAACCACTCTGAATTCATACCTAAACCTAAGTCTGAATTAATACCTAAACTTAACCATTGAATTCGTTCCTTAACTTAACCACTATGAATTAATAGCTAACCTTAACCACTCTGAATTCATACCTAAACCTAAGTCTGAATTAATACCTTCGTGTAACCACTCTGAATTCATACCTAAACCTAAGTCTGAATTAATACCTAAACTTAACCATTGAATTCGTTCCTTAACTTAACCACTATGAATTAATAGCTAACCTTAACCACTCTGAATTCATACCTAAACCTAAGTCTGAATTAATACCTTCACTTAACCACTCTGAATTCATACCTAAACCTAAGTCTGAATTAATACCTTCACGTAACCACTCTGAATTCATACCTAAACCTAAGTCTGAATTAATACCTAAACTTAACCACTGAATTAATTCCTTAACTTAACCCTTACATGTTTTATGTTTTAACTCTGTAACCACATGGAATTAATGGGTCAAAATGCATTTTGGTCCAATCACGTCAAATACCAAAGTGTAACTAGAAGATCAGCTTGGGATTCCAACATGTGGAATCAAAGGTAAATGCTTTCTCCCAAATGTCATCCCTGTCCACAACACTCTAGCAAAACCGAAACCTACATGAAGGTAACAGCGTTCACTGTTTCCCCTAGTGGCCGGTTTCCACTTCATCGTCTGACGTCCTCAGACATGGATGGACGTCGAATACTGACTTGTATCATGGGTGACCTGGCACGCACGCACACACACACACACACACACACACACACACACACACACACACACACACACACACACACACACACCCCTGTACTGAATGGAAACTCTTCCCCCTGACTCATCTCTCTGAAGACTAGTGATGTCTGTCTGCTGGCCCTGCCTGGACCAACTACTGCCAAGTGTGTGTGTGTGTGTGTGTGTGTGTGTGTGTGTGTGTGTGTGTGTGTGTGTGTGTGTGTGTGTGTGTGTGTGTGTGTGTGTGTGTGTGTGTGAGAGAGAGAGGACAACCTCCCATTCTCAATGCAGAAAAGTGATGTCCTGACACTACACTGCTAAAGTTCCCCTCGTTCAACTCTTTCACCATGCTAAACACACACACACACAAACACACACACACACACACACACACACACACACACACACACACACACACACACACACACACACACACACACACACACACACACACACACACACACACACACACACACACACACACACCTCTACTTATCAGACATTCTAACCAGTGAGGAAAACATGAGATCTACCCTGACTACACCCTAACCACCCCCTGACTAAACCGTGAGGCATGACTATACCTGACTACACAGCACTACACCTTGAGGCATAACTACACCTGACTACACCCTGACTCTACCGGACTACACAGGACTACACCTTGAGGCATGACTACACCCTGACTACACCTGCCTAAACCCTGAGTCATGACTACACCTGACAACACCCTGACTAAACCTGACTACACCCTGACTACACCTGACTGTACCCTGACTACACGGTGAGTCATGACTACACCTGACTACACCCCAAGGCATTACTAAATCTGACTACAACCTGACTACAGCTAACTGTAGCCTTACTACAAGATGAGTCATGACTACACCAGACTATACCCTAAGGCATGACTACACCTGACAACACCCTGACTACACCTGACTATACATCAAGGCATTACTACACCTGACTACACCCTGACTACACCTGACTGTACCCTGACTACACGATGAGTCATGACTACACCGGACTACACCCTAAGGCATGACTACACCTGACAACACCTGACTACATCCTGACTACACCTAAACTACACCCGACTACACCCTGACTATACCGACCGCATCCTGACTACACCTAACTACATCCTGACTACACCTAACTACACCCTGAGGCATATGTACACCCTAAGGCATGACTACACCTGACAACACCTGACTACATCCTGACTACACCTAAACTACACCCGACTACACCCTGACTATACCGACCGCATCCTGACTACACCTAACTACATCCTGACTACACCTGACTACACCCTGACTATACCCGACTGCATCCTGACTACATCCTGAGGCATGACTACACCTGACTACACCCTGAGGCATGACTATACCTGATTACACCCTGAGGCATGACTACACCTGACTACACCTGATTACACCCTGATTACACCCTGAGGCATGACTACACCTGACTACACCTTGACTATACCTGACTAGACCTTGACGCATGACTACACCGTACTACATCCTGAGGCATGACTATACCTGACTACACCCTGATTATACATGTCTACACCCTGACTACACCTGGCTACACCCTGAAAATACCTAACTACACCCTGAGGCATGACTATACCTGACTACACCCTGACTATACCTGACTACACCCTGACTACACCTGGCTACACCCTGAAAATACCTAACTACACCCTGAGGCATGACTATACCTGACTACACCCTGATTATACCTGACTACACCCTGACTATACCTGACTACACCCTGAGTCATGACTACACCCTGTGACATGACTATACCTGACTACACCTTGACTTTACCTGACTACACCCTGCCTACACCCGACTACACCCCGACAATACCTGACTACACCTGACTACACCCCGAGGCATGACTATACCTGACTACACCCTGACCCTACCTGACTACACCCTGACTCCACCTTGACAACACCCTGTCTACACCTGACTACTCTGACTACACCTTGACTACCCCCTTACGACACCTGACTACATCCTGACTATATCTGACTTCACCCAGAGGCATGACTATACCTGACTACACCTGACTACACCTGACTATACCTGACTACACCTTGACTCCACCTTGACAACACCCTGTCTATACCTGACTACACCCTGACCACACCCTGACTACACCTTGACCATACCTGACTACACCCTGACCACACCCTGTCTACACCTGACTACACCCTGACCACACCCTGACTACACCTTGACCATACCTGACTACACCCTGACTACACCGGACTACACCCTGAGACGTGAGTATACAGCTAAAGCAGTCCGTTATTCCCCCCCCCCCCCCCCACACACACACACGTAATGGTATAGTTGTTAGTGTTGTATCTCACCTCAGCCTGTCCTCAAGGTTCGTCTCTCAGTCTATTTAGAGGGAAAGAGTAGAACTTATCACACCAGACACATGTTGCCTCTCTATCTGTCTCTCTCTCTGTCTCTCTCTGCCCTCCTGGTCTAACTTTGTGTCAGTCTGTTTCTCCGTTCTTCTTCTTTTCTTCCAATCAGTAACACTACACTGTCTCAATGTCTCACTTTCAACCTCTTTCTCTCTGTTTCTATCAGTGTGTACTGTGTGCGGCTCTCTCTCGCTCTTTCGCTCCCTAGCTCTCTCTCTCTCGCTCTTTCGCTCCCTAGCTCTCTCTCTCTCTCGCTCTCTGCCTCTGTCTGCCTCTTTCTACCTTTCTCGCTCTCTGTCTCGCTCTCTCACTCACTTTCTCTGTCTCAAGTTGATCTCAGATAGAACTTCCTGTGTGAGTTTGGGGGTGTGGTTTATAGTGGCTGTTAGAAACCATCAATTCTGTTCTCAGAATCACTGGATCGTCTTCCTGTAATCTCTCAAGTATCTCTCTAATCTCTTTATTCTCTAGAGTCTCTCTAGTCTCTTTCTAGTCTCTCTAATCTGTTTATTCTCTCTAGTCTCTCTAGTCTCTTTCTAGGCTATCTAATCTCTTTATTCTCTCTAGTCTCTCTAATCTCTTTATTCTCTCTAGTCTCTCTAGTCTCTTTCTAGTCTCTCTAATCTTTTTATTCTCTCTAGTCTCTTTCTAGTCTCTCTAATCTCTTTATTCTCTCTCGTCTCTAGTCTCTTTCTAGTCTCTCTAATCTCTTTATTCTCTCTAGTCTCTCTAGTCTCTTTCTAGTCTCTCTAAATCTCTTTATTCTCTCTAGTCTCTCTAGTCTCTTTCTAGTCTCTCTAATCTCTTTATTCTCTCTAGTCTCTCTAGTCTCTTTCTAGTCTCTCTAAATCTCTTTATTCTCTCTAGTCTCTCTAGTCTCTTTCTAGTCTCTCTAATCTCTTTATTCTCTCTAGTCTCTAGTCTCTTTCTAGTCACTCTAGTCTCTCTAATCTCTTTATTCTCTCTAGTTTCTAGTCTCTTTCTAGTCTCTCTAATCTCTTTATTCTCTCTAGTCTCTCTAGTCTCTTTCTAGTCTCTCTAAATCTCTTTATTCTCTCTAGTCTCTTTCTAGTCTCTCTAATCTCTTTATTCTCTCTAATCTCTAGTCTCTCTCTAGACTCTCTAATTTCTTTATTCCTTCTAGTCTCTCTATAGTCTCTCCAGTCTATAATCTCTTTAGTCTCAGTTTACATTGGCGCGTTATGTTCAGAAATGCATTGCTCAAACAAATATGCGATGAAAGTGCAGAGAGCCACATTAAATTACAAAAATACTCATCATAAACATTGATAAACAATACAAGTTTTAAACATACAAATAAAGATCTTCTCTTTAATGCATCCGCTGTGTCAGATTTCAAAAAGGCTTTGCGGCGAAAGCACACTTTGCGATTATGTTAGGCACCTAGCCACAGAAACCCATACAGCCATTTTCCAGCTAAGGAGAGGGCTCACAAGTCAGAAATAGCATTATGTCCAGACGGAAAGTTTTAAAAAGTACAGTAAAAGTTAGTAGAAACATGCCAAACGATGTTTAAAATCAATCCTCAAGTTGTTTTTGTCATAAATAATCAATAATATTTCAACCGTACAAGCTCGTCAATAGAAAAAGAGAAACAAGAAAGGCGCGTTCCCGATCAGGTGCATGGCTGATGTCTTGATGTCTGGAAATTTCCACTGGCCACTGATTGAAAGTGCTGTATCTCCCTCATTTTTCAGAGTAAAAGTCTGAAACAATGCCTAAAGACTGGTCACGTGTAGAGGAAGCCATAGAGATCGTGAACTGGGTCCTAAGTCTTTGTATGGTGGATAGGCTTTCAATGGAAAAACAGCCTTTCAAAATAATAGTACTTCCTGGTTGGATTTCCCTCAGGTTTTCGCCTGCCATATCAGTTCTGTAATACTCACAGATATTATTTGAACAGTTTTGGAAACTTTAGAGTGTTTTCTATCCAAATCTACTAATTATATGCATACCCTAGCTTCTGGGCCAAAGGAGCAGGCAGGTTAATTTGGGCACGCTTTTCATCCAAAATTCCGAATGCTGCCCCCTACCCTAGTGAAGTTAACTAGACTCTCTACTCTCTCGAACCTCTTTATTCTCTATAGTCTCTCTATAGTCTCTCTCTTATCACTCTAGCCAATCTAGTCTCGCTCGTCTCTCTAGTCACTCTCTAGTCTCGCTCTTTTCACTCAAGCCTCTCTAGTCTCGCTCGTCTCTCTAGTCTCTCTAGTCTCTCTAGTCTCTGTAGTCTCACTCCAGTCTCTCTATTTTTTCGAGTCTCTCTATTCTCTCTCTCTCTAGTCTCTCTATTCTCTCTCTCTCCAGTCTCTCTATTATCTCTCTCTCTCTAGTCTCTCTATTCTCTCTCTCTCTAGTCTCTCTATTCTCTCTCTCTCTCTAGTCTCTCTATTCTCTCTCTCTCAAGTCTCTCTATTCTCTCTTTCTCTAGTCTCTCGCTATTCTCTCCAGTCTCTCTATTATCTCTAGTCGCTCTCTAGACTCTCTATTATCTAATCTATGCAGTCAATCATTAAAATATAGTCTCTCTCTAGTCTCTCTCTAGTCTCTGTAGTCTCACTCCAGTCTCTCTATTCTCTCTCTCTAGTCTCTCTCTATTCTCTCTCTATTCTCTCCAGTCTCTCTGCTACCTCTAGTCGCTCTCTAGTCTCTCTATTATCTAATATCTGCAGTCTCAATTATATATAGTCTCCCTCTAGTCTCTCTCAAGTCTCTCTATTCTCTGTTATTTCTCTAGTCTCTCAAGTCTCTCTATGATCTAATCTCTGCAGTCTTTCTATTATATATAGTCTCTCTCTAGTCTCTCTCCAGTCTCTCTCTTCTCTGTTATCTCTCCAGTCTCTCAAGTCTCGCTAGTCTCTCTTGTCGCTCGTCTCTCTCTAGTCTCTCTATTCTCTGTTATCTCTCCAGTCTCTCTAGTCTCTCTATTATCTAATCTCTGCAGTCTTTCTATTATATATAGTCTCTCTCTAGTCTCTCTCCAGTCTCTCTCTAGTCTCTCTCTAGTCTCTCTCTTCTCTGTTATCTCTCCAGTCTCTCAAGTCTCGCTAGTCTCTCTACTCGCTCTAGTCTCTCTCTAGTCTCTCTATTCGCTCTAGTCTATAATCTCTTTATTCTCTTTAGTCTCTCTATTATTTCAGTCTCTCTATTATCTCTCTCTAATATCTATAGTGTCTCTGTAATCTCTGGTCTCTCTAGTATCTATAATCTCTCTCTATTCTCTCTAGTCTCTCTCTAGTCTCTATCTATTCTATCTAGTCTCAAGTCTCTCTATTTTCTCTTGTCTCTCATTCATCTCTAGTCTCTATTCTCCATAGTCTTTCTACTATCTCTAGTCTCTCTTGAATCTCACTAGTCTCTCTATTCTCTCTAGTGTCTCTATTCACTCTAGCCTCTCTTCTCTCTAGTCTCTCATTTATCTCTAATCTCTCTCTATTCTCTCTAGTCTCTCTCAAGTCTCTATTATCTCTAGTCTCTGATTCATCTCTAGTCTCTACTCTCCGTAGTCTCTCTATTATCTCTAGTCTCTCTTGATTCTCTCTAGTCTCTCTATTATCTCAAGTCTCTCTTCATTCTCTCTAGTGTCTCTATTCACTCTAGTCCCTCCTTTATCTCTCTCTATTCTCTCTAGTCTCTCATTAATCTCTAGTCTCTACTCTCCCTAGTCTCTCTATTATCTCTAGTCTCTCTTGATTCTCTCTAGTCTCTCTATTATCTCAAGTCTCTCTCCAGTCTCTCTAGTGTCTCTATTCACTCTAGTCTCTCCTTTATCACCAATCTCTCTCTATTCTCTCTATTCTCTCGCTATTCTCTCTAGTCTCTCCTTTATCTCCAATCGCTCTCAATTCTCTTGAGTCTCTATTCTCTCACTATTCTCTCTAGTATCTCATTTATCTCTAATCTCTCTCTATTCTCTCCATTCTCTCACTATTCTCTCAAGTCTCTTATTTATCTCTAATGTCTCTCTATTCTCAGAAGTCTCTCTAGTCTCGCTGGTCTCTCTATTCGCTCTAGTCGCTCTCTGTCTCTCTATACAATCTAGTCTCTTTAGTCTCTCTCTAATCTCTAGTCTATCCCTAGTCTCACTCTATTCTCTCTAGTCTTTCTTGTCTCTCTATTCTCTCTCAAGTCTCTTTCAATTCTCTTTAGTCTCTCTATTCTCTCTAGTCTCTTTCTAGTCTCTCTATTCCTTCTAGTCTCTCTCCATTATCTCATATATCTCTATTATCTCTAGTCTATAATCTCTTTAGTCTCTCTCTATTCTTTCAGTCTCTCTATTCCCTCTAGTCTCTCTAGTCTCTCTCTGTCTCTCTATTCTCTCTAGTCTCTCTATACTCTCTCTATTCTCTCTAGTCTCACTCTAGTCTCTCTCCATTATCTATATTCTCTCTATACAATCTAGTCTCTCTAGTCTCTCTCTAGTCTCTCTATTCTCTCTAGTCTCTCTCTAGTCTCTCTATTCTCTCTAGTCTCTCTCTATTCTCTCTAGTCTCTCTCAAGTCTCTCTATTCTCTCGAATCTCTCTCTATTCTCTCTAGTCTCTCTCTCTAGTATCTATCTATTCTCTCTAGTCTCTCTATTATCTCTAGTCTCTCTATTTTCTCTCTCTAGTCTCTCTATTCTCTATAGTCTCTCTATTATCTCTAGTCTCTCTATTATATCTAGTCTCTCTATTATCTCTAGTCTCTCTTTTATCTCTAGTCTCTCCATTATCTCTCTCTAGTCTCTATCTATTTTCTCTATTCTCTCTATTCTTTCGATTTTCTATAGTCTCTCTATTCTCTCTAGTCTCTCTATTCTCTCTAGTCTCTCTATTCTCTCTAGTCTCTATATTCTCTCTAGTCTCTCGTCTCTCTAGTCTCTCTATTCTCTCTAGTCTCTCTCCACTATCTCATGTATCTCTATTCTCTCGAATCTCTCTCTATTCTCTCTAGTCTCTCTATTATCTCTAGTCTCTCTATTATCTCTCTCTAGTCTCTATATTCTCTCTAGTCTCTCTATTATATCTAGTCTCTCTATTATCTCTAGTCTCTCTATTATCTCTAGTCTCTCCATTATCTCTCTCTAGTCTCTATATATTCTCTCTATTCTCTCTATTCTTTCTATTTTCTATAGTCTCTCTATTCACTCTAGTCTCTCTATTATCTCTATTCTCTCTAGTCTCTCTATTCTCTCTATTCTCTATATTCTCTCTATTATTTCTATTTTCTATAGTCTCTCTATTCTCTCTAGTCTCTCTATTCTCTCTAGTCTCTCTATTCTCTCTATTCTCTATATTCTCTCTATTCTCTCTAGTCTTTCTATTTTCTATAGTCTCTCCAGTCTCTCTAGTCTCTCTCTCTATTCTCTATAGTCTCTCTCTAGTCTCTCTAGTCTCTTTATTCTCTCTTGTATTACTTGAGTCTCTCTATTCTATCTAGTCTCTCCATTCTCTCTATTCTCTCTATTCTCTCTATTCTCTCTAGTCTCTCTATTCTCTCTATTGTCTCTTTATTCTCTCTTGTATTACTTGAGTCTCTCTATTCTATCTAGTCTCTCCATTCTCTCTATTCTCTCTATTCTCTCTATTCTCTAGTCTCTCTGTTCTCTCTAGTCTCTCTATTCTCTCTATTGTCTCTAGTCTCTATATCTCTCTATTCTCTATATTCTCTCGCTCTATTCTCTCTATTCTCTCTATTCTATCTAGTCTCCCGATTCTCTCTAGTCTCTCCCTAGTATCTCTATTCTCTCTAGTCGATTTCTAGTCTCTCTATTCTATCGCTCTATTCGTTCTATTTTCTATAGTCTCTCTATTCTCTTGAGTCTCTCTATTCTCTCTATTCTCTATATTCTCTCTAGTCTTTCTATTTTCTATAGTCTCTCTATTCTCTCTAGTCTCTCTATTCCCTCTATTCTCTATTCTCTATATTCTCTCTAGTCTTTCTATTTTCTATAGTCTCTCTATTCTCTCTATTCTCTCTAGTCTCTCTATTCCCACTATTCTCTCTATTCTCTATATTCTCTCTAGTCTTTCTATTTTCTATAGTCTCTCTATTATCACTAGTCTCTCTCTAGTTTCTCGTTTCTTTCTATTCTTTCTATTCTCTCTAGTGTCTCCCTCTATTCTCTCTAGTCTCTCTCTAGTCTCTTTATTCTCTCTTGTATTGCTTGAGTCTCTCTATTCTCTCCATTCTCTCCAATCTCTCTAGTCTCTCTATACTCTCTATTCTCTCTAGTCTCTCTATTCTCTCTATTCTATAAATTCTCTCTAGTCTTTATATTTTCTATATTCTCTCTAGTCTCTCTCTAGTTTCTGTATTCTCTCTTGAATTGCTCGAGTCTCTCTATTCTCTCTAATCTCTCCATTCTCTAGTCTCTCTATTCTCTCTATTCTCTCTAGTCTCTCTATTCTCTCTATTCTCTCTAGTCTCTCTAGTCTCTCCATTCTCTCTATTCTCTCTATTCTCTCTATTCTCTATAGTCTCTCTGTTCTCTATAGTCTCTCTATTCTCTCTATTGTCTCTAGTCTCTATATTCTCTCTATTCTCTCTAGTCTCTCTAGTCTGTCTATTCTCTCTAGTCTCTCTCTAGTCTCTGTATTCTCTCTTGAATTGCTCGAGTCTCTCTATTCTCTCTATTCTCTATATTCTCTCTAGTCTCTCTATTCTCTCTAGTCTCTCCATTCTCTCTAGTCTCTCTATTATCTCTATTCTCTCTAGTCTCTCTAGTCTCTCTATTCTCTCTATTCTCTCTAGTCTCTCTATTCTCTCTATTATCTCTTGTCTCTCTAGTCTCTCTATTCTCTCTAATCTCTCTATTCTCTCTATTCTCTCTAGTCTCTCAATTCTCTCTATTCTCTCTAGTCTCTCTATTCTCTATATTCTCTCGCTCTATTCTCTCTATTCTCTCTATTCTATCTAGTCTCCCGATTCTCTCTAGTCTCTCCCTAGTATCTCTATTCTCTCTAGTCGATTTCTAGTCTCTCTATTCTATCGCTCTATTTATTCTATTTTCTATAGTCTCTCTATTCTCTTGAGTCTCTCTATTCTCTCTATTCTCTATATTCTCTCTAGTCTTTCTATTTTCTATAGTCGCTCTATTCTCTCTAGTCTCTCTATTCCCTCTATTCTCTATTCTCTATATTCTCTCTAGTCTTTCTATTTTCTATAGTCTCTCTATTCTCTCTATTCTCTCTAGTCTCTCTATTCCCACTATTCTCTCTATTCTCTATATTCTCTCTAGTCTTTCTATTTTCTATAGTCTCTCTATTATCACTAGTCTCTCTCTAGTTTCTCGTTTCTTTCTATTCTTTCTATTCTCTCTAGTGTCTCCATCTATTCTCTCTATTCTCTCTAGTCTCTATAGTCTCTCTTTTCTCTCTATTCTCTCTAGTCTCTCTATTCTCTCTAGTCGCTCTATTCTCTCTATTCTATCTAGCCTCTCAATTCTCTCTAGTCTCTCTCTAGTATATCTATTCTCTCTAGTCTCTCTCTATTCTCTCCATTCTCTCCAATCTCTCTAGTCTCTCTATACTCTCTATTCTCTCTAGTCTCTCTATTCTCTCTATTCTATAAATTCTCTCTAGTCTTTATATTTTCTATATTCTCTCTAGTCTCTCTCTAGTTTCTGTATTCTCTCTTGAATTGCTCGAGTCTCTCTATTCTCTCTAATCTCTCCATTCTCTAGTCTCTCTATTCTCTCTATTCTCTCTAGTCTCTCTATTCTCTCTATTCTCTCTAGTCTCTCTAGTCTCTCCATTCTCTCTATTCTCTCTATTCTCTCTATTCTCTATAGTCTCTCTGTTCTCTCTAGTCTCTCTATTCTCTCTATTGTCTCTAGTCTCTATATTCTCTCTATTCTCTCTAGTCTCTCTAGTCTGTCTATTCTCTCTAGTCTCTCTCTAGTCTCTGTATTCTCTCTTGAATTGCTCGAGTCTCTCTATTCTCTCTATTCTCTCTAGTCTCTCTATTCTCTCTAGTCTCTCCATTCTCTCTAGTCTCTCTATTATCTATATTCTCTCTAGTCTCTCTAGTCTCTCTATTCTCTCTATTCTCTCTAGTCTCTCTATTCTCTCTATTATCTCTAGTCTCTCTAGTCTCTCTATTCTCTCTAATCTCTCTATTCTCTCTATTCTCTCTAGTCTCTCAATTCTCTCAATTCTCTCTAGTGTCTTTATTATCTCTTGTCTTTCTCTAGTCTCTCTATCCTCTCTAGTCTCTATTTTCTCTATATTCTCTCTAGTCTCTCTATTCTCTATATTCTCTCGCTCTATTCTCTCTATTCTCTCTAGTCTCTCTATTCTCTCTATTCTCTATATTCTCTCGCTCTATTCTCTCTATCCTATCTAGTCTCTCGATTCTCTCTAGGATCTCTCTACTATCTCTATTCTCTCTAGTCTCTATTCTCCTGCTCTATTGTTTCTCTTTTCTATAGTCTCTCTATTCTCTCTAGTCTCTCTAGTCTCTCTGTCTATTCTCTCTAGTCTCTCTCCAGTCTCTGTATTCTCTCTTGTAATGCGAGTCTCTCTATTCTCTCCATTCTCTCTAATCTCTCTAGTCTCTCTATTCTCTCTATTCTCTCTATTCTCTCTAGTCTCTCTATTCTCTATATACTCTCTAGTCTTTCTATTCTCTATAGTCTCTCTATTATCTCTAGTCTCTCTATTCTTTCTATTCTCTCTATTCTCTCTAGTCTCTCTCTCTCTCTCTCTCTCTATATATATATATATTCTCTCTAGTCTCTCTAGTCTCTTTATTCTCTCTTGTATTGCTCGAGTCTCTCTATTCTCTTTAGTCTCTCCATTCTCTCTAGTCTCTCTATTCTCTCTATTCGCTCTAGTCTCTCTAGTCTCTATATTCTCTATATTCTCTCTATTCTCTCTAGTCTCTATTCTCTCAAGTCTCTCTATTCTCTCTAGTCTCTATTCTCTCAAGTCTCTCTATTATCTCTATTCTCTCTAGTCTCTCTAGTCTCTCTATTCTCTCTATTTTCTCTAGCCTATCTAGTCTCTCTAGTCTCTCTTGTCTCTCTATTCTCTCTATTCTCTCTAGTCTCTCTAGTCTCTCGATTATCTATATTCTCTCTATTCTCTCTAGTCTCTCTAGTCTCTCTAGTCTCTCTTGTCTCTCTATTCTCTCTAGTCTCTCTAGTCTCTCTATTCTCTATATTCTCTCTATTCTCTCTAGTCTCTCTAGTCTCTCCATTCTCTCTATTCTCTCTATTCTCTCTATTCTCTATAGTCTCTCTGTTCTCTCTAGTCTCTCTATTCTCTCTATTGTCTCTAGTCTCTATATTCTCTCTATTCTCTCTAGTCTCTCTAGTCTGTCTATTCTCTCTAGTCTCTCTCTAGTCTCTGTATTCTCTCTTGAATTGCTCGAGTCTCTCTATTCTCTCTATTCTCTATATTCTCTCTAGTCTCTCTATTCTCTCTAGTCTCTCCATTCTCTCTAGTCTCTCTATTATCTATATTCTCTCTAGTCTCTCTAGTCTCTCTATTCTCTCTATTCTCTCTAGTCTCTCTATTCTCTCTATTATCTCTAGTCTCTCTAGTCTCTCTATTCTCTCTAATCTCTCTATTCTCTCTATTCTCTCAATTCTCTCAATTCTCTCTAGTGTCTTTATTATCTCTTGTCTTTCTCTAGTCTCTCTATCCTCTCTAGTCTCTATTTTCTCTATATTCTCTCTAGTCTCTCTATTCTCTATATTCTCTCGCTCTATTCTCTCTATTCTCTCTAGTCTCTCTATTCTCTCTATTCTCTCTATTCTCTATATTCTCTCGCTCTATTCTCTCTATCCTATCTAGTCTCTCGATTCTCTCTAGGATCTCTCTACTATCTCTATTCTCTCTAGTCTCTATTCTCCTGCTCTATTGTTTCTCTTTTCTATAGTCTCTCTATTCTCTCTAGTCTCTCTAGTCTCTCTGTCTATTCTCTCTAGTCTCTCTCCAGTCTCTGTATTCTCTCTTGTATTGCGAGTCTCTCTATTCTCTCCATTCTCTCTAATCTCTCTAGTCTCTCTATTCTCTCTATTCTCTCTAGTCTCTCTATTCTCTATATACTCTCTAGTCTTTCTATTCTCTATAGTCTCTCTATTATCTCTAGTCTCTCTATTCTTTCTATTCTCTCTATTCTCTCTAGTCTCTCTCTCTCTCTCTATATATATATATATATTCTCTCTAGTCTCTCTAGTCTCTTTATTCTCTCTTGTATTGCTCGAGTCTCTCTATTCTCTTTAGTCTCTCCATTCTCTCTAGTCTCTCTATTCTCTCTATTCGCTCTAGTCTCTCTAGTCTCTATATTCTCTATATTCTCTCTATTCTCTCTAGTCTCTATTCTCTCAAGTCTCTCTATTCTCTCTAGTCTCTATTCTCTCAAGTCTCTCTATTATCTCTATTCTCTCTAGTCTCTCTAGTCTCTCTATTCTCTCTATTTTCTCTAGCCTATCTAGTCTCTCTAGTCTCTCTTGTCTCTCTATTCTCTCTATTCTCTCTAGTCTCTCTAGTCTCTCGATTATCTATATTCTCTCTATTCTCTCTAGTCTCTCTAGTCTCTCTAGTCTCTCTTGTCTCTCTATTCTCTCTAGTCTCTCTAGTCTCTCTATTCTCTATATTCTCTCTATTCTCTCTAGTCTCTCTAGTCTCTCAAGTCTCTCTATTTTCTCTATTCTCTCTAGTCTCTCTAGTCTCTCTATTCTCTCTAGTCTCTCTAGTCTCTCTAATCTCTCTAATCTCTCTAGTCTCTCTATTCTCTCTATTCTCTCTAGTCTCTCTATTCTCTCTAATCTCTCTGTTCTCTCTATTCTCTCTAGTCTCTCTATTCTCTCTATTCTCTCTATTCTCTCTATTCTCTCTAGTCTCTCAATTCTCTCTAGTCTCTCTCTAGTATCTATATTCTCTCGAGTCTCTCTCTATTCTCTCCATTCTCTCTAATCTCTCTAGTCTCTCTATTCTCTCTATTCTCTCTAGTCTTTCTATTCTCTATTGTCTCTCTGTTATCTCTAGTATCTCTATTATCTCTAGTCTCTCTATTCTCTCTAGTCTCTCTAGTCTCTCTAGTCTCTTTATTCTCTCTTGTATTGCTCGAGTCTCTCTATAATCTCTAGTCTCTCCATTATCTCTAGTCTCTCTATTCTCTCTAGACTCTCTAGTCTCTCTTGTCTCTCTATTCTCTCTATTCGCTCTAGTCTCTCTAGTGTCTATATTCTCTATATTCTCTCTATTCTCTCTAGTCTCTATTCTCTCAAGTCTCTCTATTCTCTCTATTCTCTCTAGTCTCTCTATTCTCTCTAGATTCTCTAGTCTCTCTAGTCTCTCTAGCCTCTCTTGTCTCTCTATTCTCTCTATTCTCTCTAGTCTCTCTAGTCTCTCTATTATCTCTCTCCTCTCTATTCTCTCTATTCTCTCTAGTCTCTCTAGTCTCTCTATTCTCTCTCTCTATTCTCTCTATTCTCTCTAGTCTCTCTAGTCTCTCTTGTCTCTCTATTCTCTCTATTCTCTCCAGTCTCTCTATTCTCTCTATTCTCTCGATTCCATCTAGTCTCTCTATTCTCTCTAGTCTCTCTATTCTTTATATTCTCTCTAGTCTCTCTAGTCTCTCAAGTCTCTCCATTCTCTCTATTCTCTGTAGTCTCTCTATTCTCTCTTTTCGCTCTATTCTCTCTAGTCTCTCTATTCTCTCTAGTCTCTCTATTCTCTCTAGTCTCTCTATTCTCTATATTCTCTCTAGTCTCTCGGTTCTCTCTAGTCTCTCTCTAGTTTCTCTATTCTCTCTAGTCCCTCTCTAGTCTCTCTGTTCTCTCTAGTCTCTCTATTCTCTCTATTCTCTCTAGTGTCTTTATTATCTCTTGTCTTTCTCTAGTCTCTCTATTCTCTCTAGTCTCTCTATTCTCTCTAGTCGCTCTATTCTCTCTATTCTATCTAGCCTCTCGATTCTCTCTAGTCTTTCTCTAGTATATCTATTCTCTCTAGTCTCTCTCTAGTCTCTCTATTCTTATTATTCTCTATATTCTCTCTATTCTCTCTATTCTCTCTAGTCTCTCTATTCTCTCTTTTCTCTCTAGTCTCTCTATTCTCTCTAGTCTCTCTATTCTCTCTATTCTCTCTAGTCTCTATATTATCTCTATTCTCTCTAGTCTCTCTATTCTCTCTATTCTCTCTGTTCTCTCTATTCTCTCTAGTCTCTCTATTCTCTCTAGTCTCTCTATTCTCTCTATTCTCTCTAGTCTCTCTATTCTCTACATTCTCTCTAGTCTCTCAATTCTCTCTAGTCTCTCTCTAGTATCTCTATTCTCTCTAGGCTCTCTCTATTCTCTCTATTCTCTCTAATCTCTCTAGTCTCTCTATTCTCTCTATTCTTTCTAGTCTCTCTATTCTCTATATTCTCTCTAGTCTTTCTATTCTCTATAGTCTCTCTATTCTCTCTAGTCTCTCCATTCTCTCTAGTCTCTCTAGTCTCTATATTCTCTCTAGACTCTCTAGTCTCTCTAGTCTCTCTTGTCTCTCTATTCTCTCTATTCTCTCTAGTCTCTCTAGTCTCTCTATTCTCTCTAGATTCTCTAGTCTCTCTAGTCTCTCTAGCCTCTCTAGTCTCTCTAGTCTCTCTTGTCTCTCTATTCCCTCTAGTCTCTCTATTCTCTCTAGTCTCTCTATTCTCTATATTCTCTCTAGTCTCTCAATTCTCTCTAGTCTCTCTCTAGTATCTCTATTCTCTCTAGGCTCTCTCTGTTCTCTCCATTCTCTCTAATCTCTCTAGTCTCTCTATTCTCTCTATTCTCTCTAGTCTTTCAATTCTCTATAGTCTCTCTGTTATCTCTAGTCTCTCTATTATCTCTAGTCTCTCTATTCTCTCTAGTCTCTCTAGTCTCTCTAGTCTCTTTATTCTCTCTTGTATTGCTCGAGTCTCTCTATTCTCTCTAGTCTCTCCATTCTCTCTAGTCCCTCTAGTCTCTCTATTCTCTCTAGACTCTCTAGTCTCTCTAGTCTCTCTTGTCTCTCTATTCTCTCTATTCGCTCTAGACTCTCTAGTCTCTCTAGTCTCTCTTGTCTCTCTATTCTCTCTATTCGCTCTAGTCTCTCTAGTCTATATATTCTCTATATTCTCTCTATTCTCTCTAGTCTCTATAGTCTCTCTATTCTCTCTATTCTCTCTAGTCTCTATAGTCTCTCTATTCTCTCTAGATTCTCTAGTCTCTCTAGTCTCTCTAGCCTCTCTAGTCTCTCTAGTCTCTCTTGTCTCTATTTTCTCTCTATTCGCTCTAGTCTCTCTATTCTCTCTCTCCTCTCTATTCTCTCTATTCTCTCTAGTCTCTATAGTCTCTCTTTTCTCTCTATTCTCTCTAGTCTCTCTATTCTCTCTAGTCGCTCTATTCTCTCTATTCTATCTAGCCTCTCGATTCTCTCTAGTCTCTCTCTAGTATATCTATTCTCTCTAGTCTCTCTCTAGTCTCTCTATTCTTATTATTCTCTATATTCTCTCTATTCTCTCTTTTCTCTCTAGTCTCTCTATTCTCTCTTTTCTCTTTAGTCTCTCTATTCTCTCTAGTCTCTCTATTCTCTCTATTCTCTCTAGTCTCTCTATTATCTCTATTCTCTCTAGTCTCTCTATTCTCTCTAGTCTCTCTATTCTCTCTAGTCTCTCAATTCTCTCTATTCTCTCTAGTCTCTCTATTCTCTATATTCTCTCTAGTCTCTCAATTCTCTCTAGTCTCTCTCTAGTATCTCTATTCTCTCTAGGCTCTCTCTATTCTCTCCATTCTCTCTAATCTCTCTAGTCTCTCTATTCTCTCTATTCTTTCTAGTCTCTCTATTCTCTATATTCTCTCTAGTCTTTCTATTCTCTATAGTCTCTCTATTCTCTCTAGTCTCTCCATTCTCTCTAGTCTCTCTAGTCTCTATATTCTCTCTAGACTCTCTAGTCTCTCTAGTCTCTCTTGTCTCTCTATTCTCTCTATTCGCTCTAGTCTCTCTAGTCTCTCAAGTCTCTCTATTCTCTCTATTCTCTCTAGTCTCTCTAGTCTCTCTATTCTCTCTAGATTCTCTAGTCTCTCTAGTCTCTCTAGCCTCTCTAGTCTCTCTAGTCTCTCTTGTCTCTCTATTCCCTCTAGTCTCTCTATTCTCTCTAGTCTCTCTATTCTCTATATTCTCTCTAGTCTCTCAATTCTCTCTAGTCTCTCTCTAGTATCTCTATTCTCTCTAGGCTCTTTCTGTTCTCTCCATTCTCTCTAATCTCTCTAGTCTCTCTATTCTCTCTATTCTCTCTAGTCTTTCTATTCTCTATAGTCTCTCTGTTATCTCTAGTCTCTCTATTATCTCTAGTCTCTCTATTCTCTCTAGTCTCTCTAGACTCTCTAGTCTCTTTATTCTCTCTTGTATTGCTCGAGTCTCTCTATTCTCTCTAGTCTCTCCATTCTCTCTAGTCCCTCTAGTCTCTCTATTCTCTCTAGACTCTCTAGTCTCTCTAGTCTCTCTTGTCTCTCTATTCTCTCTATTCGCTCTAGACTCTCTAGTCTCTCTAGTCTCTCTTGTCTCTCTATTCTCTCTATTCGCTCTAGTCTCTCTAGTCTCTATATTCTCTATATTCTCTCTATTCTCTCTAGTCTCTCAAGTCTCTCTATTCTCTCTATTCTCTCTAGTCTCTATAGTCTCTCTATTCTCTCTAGATTCTCTAGTCTCTCTAGTCTCTCTAGCCTCTCTAGTCTCTCTAGTCTCTCTTGTCTCTATTTTCTCTCTATTCTCTCTAGTCTCTCTATTCTCTCTCTCCTCTCTATTCTCTCTATTCTCTCTAGTCTCTATAGTCTCTCTTTTCTCTCTATTCTCTCTAGTCTCTCTATTCTCTCTAGTCGCTCTATTCTCTCTATTCTATCTAGCCTCTCAATTCTCTCTAGTCTCTCTCTAGTATATCTATTCTCTCTAGTCTCTCTCTAGTCTCTCTATTCTTATTATTCTCTATATTCTCTCTATTCTCTCTATTCTCTCTAGTCTCTCTATTCTCTCTTTTCTCTCTAGTCTCTCTATTCTCTCTTTTCTCTCTAGTCTCTCTATTCTCTCTAGTCTCTCTATTCTCTCTATTCTCTCTAGTCTCTCTATTATCTCTATTCTCTCTAGTCTCTCTATTCTCTCTTTTCTCTCTGTTCTCTCTATTCTCTCTAGTCTCTCTATTCTCTCTAGTCTCTCTATTCTCTCTATTCTCTCTAGTCTCTCTATTCTCTATATTCTCTCTAGTCTCTCAATTCTCTCTAGTCTCTCTCTAGTATCTCTATTCTCTCTAGGCTCTCTCTATTCTCTCCATTCTCTCTAATCTCTCTAGTCTCTCTATTCTCTCTATTCTCTCTAGTCTCTCTATTCTCTATATTCTCTCTAGTCTTTCTATTCTCTATAGTCTCTCTGTTATCTCTAGTCTCTCTATTATCTCTATTCTCTCTATTCTCTCTAGTCTCTCTAGTCTCTCTAGTCTCTTTATTCTCTCTTGTAATGCTCGAGTCTCTCTATTCTCTCTAGTCTCTCCATTTTCTCTAGTCTCTCTAGTCTCTATATTCTCTCTAGACTCTCTAGTCTCTCTTGTC
The DNA here is from genome assembly GCF_045791955.1 of Oncorhynchus clarkii lewisi. Taxonomy (NCBI): domain Eukaryota; kingdom Metazoa; phylum Chordata; class Actinopteri; order Salmoniformes; family Salmonidae; genus Oncorhynchus; species Oncorhynchus clarkii. The sequence continues at coordinate 42,381,904 of NC_092160.1, forward strand.
TCTCTATTCTCTCTATTCGCTCTAGTCTCTCTAGTCTCTCAAGTCTCTCTATTCTCTCTATTCTCTCTAGTCTCTCTAGTCTCTCTATTCTCTCTAGATTCTCTAGTCTCTCTAGTCTCTCTAGCCTCTCTAGTCTCTCTAGTCTCTCTTGTCTCTCTATTCCCTCTAGTCTCTCTATTCTCTCTAGTCTCTCTATTCTCTATATTCTCTCTAGTCTCTCAATTCTCTCTAGTCTCTCTCTAGTATCTCTATTCTCTCTAGGCTCTCTCTGTTCTCTCCATTCTCTCTAATCTCTCTAGTCTCTCTATTCTCTCTATTCTCTCTAGTCTCTCTATTCTCTATATTCTCTCTAGTCTTTCTATTCTCTATAGTCTCTCTGTTATCTCTAGTCTCTCTATTATCTCTAGTCTCTCTATTCTCTCTAGTCTCTCTAGTCTCTCTAGTCTCTTTATTCTCTCTTGTATTGCTCGTGTCTCTCTATTCTCTCTAGTCTCTCCATTCTCTCTAGTCCCTCTAGTCTCTCTATTCTCTCTAGACTCTCTAGTCTCTCTAGTCTCTCTTGTCTCTCTATTCTCTCTATTCGCTCTAGACTCTCTAGTCTCTCTATTCTCTCTTGTCTCTCTATTCTCTCTATTCGCTCTAGTCTCTCTAGTCTCTATATTCTCTATATTCTCTCTATTCTCTCTAGTCTCTCAAGTCTCTCTAGTCTCTCTATTCTCTCTAGTCTCTATAGTCTCTCTATTCTCGCTAGATTCTCTAGTCTCTCTAGTCTCTCTAGCCTCTCTAGTCTCTCTTGTCTCTCTTTTCTCTCTATTCTCTCTAGTCTCTCTATTCTCTCTCTCCTCTCTATTCTCCCTATTCTCTCTAGTCTCTCTAGTCTCTTTTTTCTCTCTATTCTCTCTAGTCTCTCTATTCTCTCTTTTCGCTCTATTCTCTCTAGTCTCTCTATTCTCTCTAGTCTCTCTATTCTCTCTAGTCTCTCTCTAGTATCTCTATTCTCTCTAGGCTCTCTCTGTTCTCTCCATTCTCTATAATCTCTCTAGTCTCTCTATTCTCTCTATTCTCTCTAGTCTCTCTATTCTCTATATTCTCTTTAGTCTTTCTATTCTCTATAGTCTCTCTGTTATCTCTAGTCTCTCTATTATCTCTAGTCTCTCTATTCTCTCTAGTCTCTCTAGTCTCTCTAGTCTCTTTATTCTCTCTTGTATTGCTCGAGTCTCTCTATTCTCTCTAGTCTCTCCATTCTCTCTAGTCCCTCTAGTCTCTCTATTCTCTCTAGACTCTCTAGTCTCTCTAGTCTCTCTTGTCTCTCTATTCTCTCTTGTCTCTCTATTCTCTCTATTCTCTCTATTCTCTCTAGTCTCTATAGTCTCTCTATTCTCGCTAGATTCTCTAGTCTCTCTAGTCTCTCTAGCCTCTCTAGTCTCTCTAGTCTCTCTTGTCTCTCTTTTCTCTCTATTCTCTCTAGTCTCTCTATTCTCTCTCTCCTCTCTATTCTCCCTATTCTCTCTAGTCTCTCTAGTCTCTCTTTTCTCTCTATTCTCTCTAGTCTCTCTATTCTCTCTTTTCGCTCTATTCTCTCTAGTCTCTCTATTCTCTCTAGTCTCTCTATTCTCTCTAGTCTCTCTATTCTCTATATTCTCTCTAGTCTCTCGGTTCTCTCTAGTCTCTCTCTAGTTTCTCTATTCTCTCTAGTCCCTCTCTAGTCTCTCTGTTCTCTCTAGTCTCTCTATTCTCTCTATTCTCTCTAGTGTCTTTATTATCTCTTGTCTTTCTCTGGTCTCTCTATTCTCTATAGTCTCTCTATTCTCTCTAGTCGCTCTATTCTCTCTATTCTATCTAGCCTCTCGATTCTCTCTAGTCTCTCTCTAGTATATCTATTCTCTCTAGTCTCTCTCTAGTCTCTCTATTCTTATTATTCTCTATATTCTCTCTATTCTCTCTATTCTCTCTAGTCTCTCTATTCTCTCTTTTCTCTCTAGTCTCTCTATTCTCTCTAGTCTCTCTATTCTCTCTATTCTCTCTAGTCTCTCTATTATCTCTATTCTCTCTAGTCTCTCTATTCTCTCTATTCTCTCTGTTCTCTCTATTCTCTCTAGTCTCTCTATTCTCTCTAGTCTCTCTATTCTCTCTATTCTCTCTAGTCTCTCTATTCTCTACATTCTCTCTAGTCTCTCAATTCTCTCTAGTCTCTCTCTAGTATCTCTATTCTCTCTAGGCTCTCTCTATTCTCTCCATTCTCTCTTATCTCTCTAGTCTCTCTATTCTCTCTATTCTTTCTAGTCTCTCTATTCTCTATATTCTCTCTAGTCTTTCTATTCTCTATAGTCTCTCTATTCTCTCTAGTCTCTCCATTCTCTCTAGTCTCTCTAGTCTCTCCATTCTCTCTAGTCCCTCTAGTCTCTCTATTCTCTCTAGACTCTCTAGTCTCTCTAGTCTCTCTTGTCTCTCTATTCTCTCTATTCGCTCTAGACTCTCTAGTCTCTCTATTCTCTCTTGTCTCTCTATTCTCTCTATTCGCTCTAGTCTCTCTAGTCTCTATATTCTCTATATTCTCTCTATTCTCTCTAGTCTCTCAAGTCTCTCTAGTCTCTCTATTCTCTCTAGTCTCTATAGTCTCTCTATTCTCGCTAGATTCTCTAGTCTCTCTAGTCTCTCTAGCCTCTCTAGTCTCTCTTGTCTCTCTTTTCTCTCTATTCTCTCTAGTCTCTCTATTCTCTCTCTCCTCTCTATTCTCCCTATTCTCTCTAGTCTCTCTAGTCTCTTTTTTCTCTCTATTCTCTCTAGTCTCTCTATTCTCTCTTTTCGCTCTATTCTCTCTAGTCTCTCTATTCTCGTTAGTCTCTCTATTCTCTCTAGTCTCTCTCTAGTATCTCTATTCTCTCTAGGCTCTCTCTGTTCTCTCCATTCTCTATAATCTCTCTAGTCTCTCTATTCTCTCTATTCTCTCTAGTCTCTCTATTCTCTATATTCTCTTTAGTCTTTCTATTCTCTATAGTCTCTCTGTTATCTCTAGTCTCTCTATTATCTCTAGTCTCTCTATTCTCTCTAGTCTCTCTAGTCTCTCTAGTCTCTTTATTCTCTCTTGTATTGCTCGAGTCTCTCTATTCTCTCTAGTCTCTCCATTCTCTCTAGTCCCTCTAGTCTCTCTATTCTCTCTAGACTCTCTAGTCTCTCTAGTCTCTCTTGTCTCTCTATTCTCTCTTGTCTCTCTATTCTCTCTATTCTCTCTATTCTCTCTAGTCTCTATAGTCTCTCTATTCTCGCTAGATTCTCTAGTCTCTCTAGTCTCTCTAGCCTCTCTAGTCTCTCTAGTCTCTCTTGTCTCTCTTTTCTCTCTATTCTCTCTAGTCTCTCTATTCTCTCTCTCCTCTCTATTCTCCCTATTCTCTCTAGTCTCTCTAGTCTCTCTTTTCTCTCTATTCTCTCTAGTCTCTCTATTCTCTCTTTTCGCTCTATTCTCTCTAGTCTCTCTATTCTCTCTAGTCTCTCTATTCTCTCTAGTCTCTCTATTCTCTATATTCTCTCTAGTCTCTCGGTTCTCTCTAGTCTCTCTCTAGTTTCTCTATTCTCTCTAGTCCCTCTCTAGTCTCTCTGTTCTCTCTAGTCTCTCTATTCTCTCTATTCTCTCTAGTGTCTTTATTATCTCTTGTCTTTCTCTGGTCTCTCTATTCTCTATAGTCTCTCTATTCTCTCTAGTCGCTCTATTCTCTCTATTCTATCTAGCCTCTCGATTCTCTCTAGTCTCTCTCTAGTATATCTATTCTCTCTAGTCTCTCTCTAGTCTCTCTATTCTTATTATTCTCTATATTCTCTCTATTCTCTCTATTCTCTCTAGTCTCTCTATTCTCTCTTTTCTCTCTAGTCTCTCTATTCTCTCTAGTCTCTCTATTCTCTCTATTCTCTCTAGTCTCTCTATTATCTCTATTCTCTCTAGTCTCTCTATTCTCTCTATTCTCTCTGTTCTCTCTATTCTCTCTAGTCTCTCTATTCTCTCTAGTCTCTCTATTCTCTCTATTCTCTCTAGTCTCTCTATTCTCTACATTCTCTCTAGTCTCTCAATTCTCTCTAGTCTCTCTCTAGTATCTCTATTCTCTCTAGGCTCTCTCTATTCTCTCCATTCTCTCTTATCTCTCTAGTCTCTCTATTCTCTCTATTCTTTCTAGTCTCTCTATTCTCTATATTCTCTCTAGTCTTTCTATTCTCTATAGTCTCTCTATTCTCTCTAGTCTCTCCATTCTCTCTAGTCTCTCTAGTCTCTATATTCTCTCTAGACTCTCTAGTCTCTCTAGTCTCTCTTGTCTCTCTATTCTCTCTATTCGCTCTAGTCTCTCTAGTCTCTCAAGTCTCTCTATTCTCTCTATTCTCTCTAGTCTCTCTAGTCTCTCTATTCTCTCTAGATTCTCTAGTCTCTCTAGTCTCTCTAGCCTCTCTAGTCTCTCTAGTCTCTCTTGTCTCTCTATTCCCTCTAGTCTCTCTATTCTCTCTAGTCTCTCTATTCTCTATTTTCTCTCTAGTCTCTCAATTCTCTCTAGTCTCTCTCTAGTATCTCTATTCTCTCTAGGCTCTCTCTGTTCTCTCCATTCTCTCTAATCTCTCTAGTCTCTCTATTCTCTCTATTCTCTCTAGTCTCTCTATTCTCTATATTCTCTCTAGTCTTTCTATTCTCTATAGTCTCTCTGTTATCTCTAGTCTCTCTATTATCTCTAGTCTCTCTATTCTCTCTAGTCTCTCTAGTCTCTCTAGTCTCCTTATTCTCTCTTGTATTGCTCGAGTCTCTCTATTCTCTCTAGTCTCTCCATTCTCTCTAGTCCCTCTAGTCTCTCTATTCTCTCTAGACTCTCTAGTCTCTCTAGTCTCTCTTGTCTCTCTATTCTCTCTATTCGCTCTAGACTCTCTAGTCTCTCTAGTCTCTCTTGTCTCTCTATTCTCTCTATTCGCTCTAGTCTCTCTAGTCTCTATATTCTCTATATTCTCTCTATTCTCTCTAGTCTCTCAAGTCTCTCTATTCTCTCTATTCTCTCTAGTCTCTATAGTCTCTCTATTCTCTCTAGATTCTCTAGTCTCTCTAGTCTCTCTAGCCTCTCTAGTCTCTCTAGTCTCTCTTGTCTCTATTTTCTCTCTATTCTCTCTATTCTCTCTCTCCTCTCTATTCTCTCTATTCTCTCTAGTCTCTATAGTCTCTCTTTTCTCTCTATTCTCTCTAGTCTCTCTATTCTCTCTAGTCGCTCTATTCTCTCTATTCTATCTAGCCTCTCGATTCTCTCTAGTCTCTCTCTAGTATATCTATTCTCTCTAGTCTCTCTCTAGTCTCTCTATTCTTATTATTCTCTATATTCTCTCTATTCTCTCTATTCTCTCTAGTCTCTCTATTCTCTCTTTTCTCTCTAGTCTCTCTATTCTCTCTTTTCTCTCTAGTCTCTCTATTCTCTCTAGTCTCTCTATTCTCTCTATTCTCTCTAGTCTCTCTATTATCTCTATTCTCTCTAGTCTCTCTATTCTCTCTATTCTCTCTGTTCTCTCTATTCTCTCTAGTCTCTCTATTCTCTCTAGTCTCTCTATTCTCTCTATTCTCTCTAGTCTCTCTATTCTCTATATTCTCTCTAGTCTCTCAATTCTCTCTAGTCTCTCTCTAGTATCTCTATTCTCTCTAGGCTCTCTCTATTCTCTCCATTCTCTCTAATCTCTCTAGTCTCTCTATTCTCTCTATTCTCTCTAGTCTCTCTATTCTCTATATTCTCTCTAGTCTTTCTATTCTCTATAGTCTCTCTGTTATCTCTAGTCTCTCTATTATCTCTATTCTCTCTATCCTCTCTAGTCTCTCTAGTCTCTCTAGTCTCTTTATTCTCTCTTGTAATGCTCGAGTCTCTCTATTCTCTCTAGTCTCTCCATTTTCTCTAGTCTCTCTAGTCTCTATATTCTCTCTAGACTCTCTAGTCTCTCTAGTCTCTCTTGTCTCTCTATTCCCTCTAGTCTCTCTATTCTCTCTAGTCTCTCTATTCTCTCTATTCTCTCTAGTCTCTCAATTCTCTCTAGTCTCTCTCTAGTATCTCTATTCTCTCTAGGCTCTCTCTGTTCTCTCCATTCTCTCTAATCTCTCTAGTCTCTATAGTCTCTCTATTCTCTCTAGTCTCTCTATTCTCTATATTCTCTCTAGTCTTTCTATTCTCTATAGTATCTCTGTTATCTCTAGTCTCTCTATTATCTCTAGTCTCTCTATTCTCTCTAGTCTCTCTAGTCTCTCTAGTCTCTTTATTCTCTCTTGTATTGCTCGAGTCTCTCTATTCTCTCTAGTCTCTCCATTCTCTCTAGTCCCTCTAGTCTCTCTATTCTCTCTAGACTCTCTAGTCTCTCTAGTCTCTCCTGTCTCTCTATTCTCTCTATTCGCTCTAGACTCTCAAGTCTCTCTAGTCTCTCTTGTCTCTCTATTCTCTCTATTCGCTCTAGTCTCTCTAGTCTCTATATTCTCTATATTCTCTCTATTCTCTCTAGTCTCTCAAGTCTCTCTATTCTCTCTATTCTCTCTAGTCTCTATAGTCTCTCTATTCTCTCTAGATTCTCTAGTCTCTCTAGTCTCTCTAGCCTCTCTAGTCTCTCTAGTCTCTCTTGTCTCTCTTTTCTCTCTATTCTCTCTAGTCTCTCTATTCTCTCTCTCCTCTCTATTCTCTCTATTCTCTCTAGTCTCTCTAGTCTCTCTTTTCTCTCTATTCTCTCTAGTCTCTCTATTCTCTCTTTTCGCTCTATTCTCTCTAGTCTCTCTATTCTCTCTAGTCTCTCTATTCTCTCTAGTCTCTCTATTCTCTATATTCTCTCTAGTCTCTCGGTTCTCTCTAGTCTCTCTCTAGTTTCTCTATTCTCTCTAGACCCTCTCTAGTCTCTCTGTTCTCTCTAGTCTCTCTATTCTCTCTATTCTCTCTAGTGTCTTTATTATCTCTTGTCTTTCTCTAGTCTCTCTATTCTCTCTAGTCTCTCTATTCTCTCTAGTTGCTCTATTCTCTCTATTCTATCTAGCCTCTCAATTCTCTCTAGTCTCTCTCTAGTATATCTATTCTCTCTAGTCTCTCTATTCATATTATTCTCTATATTCTCTCTATTCTCTCTATTCTCTCTAGTCTATCTATTCTCTCTTTTCTCTCTAGTCTCTCTATTCTCTCTAGTCTCTCTATTCTCTCTATTCTCTCTAGTCTCTCTATTATCTCTATTCTCTCTAGTCTCTCTATTCTCTCTATTCTCTCTGTTCTCTCTATTCTCTCTAGTCTCTCTATTCTCTCTAGTCTCTATATTCTCTCTATTCTCTCTAGTCTCTCTATTCTCTACATTCTCTCTAGTCTCTCAATTCTCTCTAGTCTCTCTCTAGTATCTCTGTTCTCTCTAGGCTCTCTCTATTCTCTCCATTCTCTCTAATCTCTCTAATCTCTCTATTCTCTCTATTCTTTCTAGTCTCTCTATTCTCTATATTCTCTCTAGTCTTTCTATTCTCTATAGTCTCTCTATTCTCTCTAGTCTCTCCATTCTCTCTAGTCTCTCTAGTCTCTATATTCTCTCTAGACTCTCTAGTCTCTCTAGTCTCTCTTGTCTCTCTATTCTCTCTATTCGCTCTAGTCTCTCTAGTCTCTCAAGTCTCTCTATTCTCTCTATTCTCTCTAGTCTCTCTAGTCTCTCTATTCTCTCTAGATTCTCTAGTCTCTCTAGTCTCTCTAGCCTCTCTAGTCTCTCTAGTCTCTCTTGTCTCTCTATTCCCTCTAGTCTCTCTATTCTCTCTAGTCTCTCTATTCTCTATATTCTCTCTAGTCTCTCAATTCTCTCTAGTCTCTCTCTAGTATCTCTATTCTCTCTAGGCTCTCTCTGTTCTCTCCATTCTCTCTAATCTCTCTAGTCTCTCTATTCTCTCTATTCTCTCTAGTCTCTCTATTCTCTATATTCTCTCTAGTCTTTCTATTCTCTATAGTCTCTCTGTTATCTCTAGTCTCTCTATTATCTCTAGTCTCTCTATTCTCTCTAGTCTCTCTAGTCTCTCTAGTCTCTTTATTCTCTCTTGTATTGCTCGAGTCTCTCTATTCTCTCTAGTCTCTCCATTCTCTCTAGTCCCTCTAGTCTCTCTATTTTCTCTAGACTCTCTAGTCTCTCTAGTCTCTCTTGTCTCTCTATTCTCTCTATTCGCTCTAGACTCTCTAGTCTCTCTAGTCTCTCTTGTCTCTCTATTCTCTCTATTCGCTCTAGTCTCTCTATTCTCTCTAGTCTCTCTATTCTCTCTAGTTGCTCTATTCTCTCTATTCTATCTAGCCTCTCGATTCTCTCTAGTCTCTCTCTAGTATATCTATTCTCTCTAGTCTCTCTATTCTTATTATTCTCTATATTCTCTCTATTCTCTCTATTCTCTCTAGTCTATCTATTCTCTCTTTTCTCTCTAGTCTCTCTATTCTCTCTAGTCTCTCTATTCTCTCTATTCTCTCTAGTCTCTCTATTATCTCTATTCTCTCTAGTCTCTCTATTCTCTCTATTCTCTCTGTTCTCTCTATTCTCTCTAGTCTCTCTATTCTCTCTAGTCTCTATATTCTCTCTATTCTCTCTAGTCTCTCTATTCTCTACATTCTCTCTAGTCTCTCAATTCTCTCTAGTCTCTCTCTAGTATCTCTGTTCTCTCTAGGCTCTCTCTATTCTCTCCATTCTCTCTAATCTCTCTAATCTCTCTATTCTCTCTATTCTTTCTAGTCTCTCTATTCTCTATATTCTCTCTAGTCTTTCTATTCTCTATAGTCTCTCTATTCTCTCTAGTCTCTCCATTCTCTCTAGTCTCTCTAGTCTCTATATTCTCTCTAGACTCTCTAGTCTCTCTAGTCTCTCTTGTCTCTCTATTCTCTCTATTCGCTCTAGTCTCTCTAGTCTCTCAAGTCTCTCTATTCTCTCTATTCTCTCTAGTCTCTCTAGTCTCTCTATTCTCTCTAGATTCTCTAGTCTCTCTAGTCTCTCTAGCCTCTCTAGTCTCTCTAGTCTCTCTTGTCTCTCTATTCCCTCTAGTCTCTCTATTCTCTCTAGTCTCTCTATTCTCTATATTCTCTCTAGTCTCTCCATTCTCTCTAGTCCCTCTAGTCTCTCTATTTTCTCTAGACTCTCTAGTCTCTCTAGTCTCTCTTGTCTCTCTATTCTCTCTATTCGCTCTAGACTCTCTAGTCTCTCTAGTCTCTCTTGTCTCTCTATTCTCTCTATTCGCTCTAGTCTCTCTATTCTCTCTAGTCTCTCTATTCTCTCTAGTTGCTCTATTCTCTCTATTCTATCTAGCCTCTCGATTCTCTCTAGTCTCTCTCTAGTATATCTATTCTCTCTAGTCTCTCTATTCTTATTATTCTCTATATTCTCTCTATTCTCTCTATTCTCTCTAGTCTATCTATTCTCTCTTTTCTCTCTAGTCTCTCTATTCTCTCTAGTCTCTCTATTCTCTCTATTCTCTCTAGTCTCTCTATTATCTCTATTCTCTCTAGTCTCTCTATTCTCTCTATTCTCTCTGTTCTCTCTATTCTCTCTAGTCTCTCTATTCTCTCTAGTCTCTATATTCTCTCTATTCTCTCTAGTCTCTCTATTCTCTACATTCTCTCTAGTCTCTCAATTCTCTCTAGTCTCTCTCTAGTATCTCTGTTCTCTCTAGGCTCTCTCTATTCTCTCCATTCTCTCTAATCTCTCTAATCTCTCTATTCTCTCTATTCTTTCTAGTCTCTCTATTCTCTATATTCTCTCTAGTCTTTCTATTCTCTATAGTCTCTCTATTCTCTCTAGTCTCTCCATTCTCTCTAGTCTCTCTAGTCTCTATATTCTCTCTAGACTCTCTAGTCTCTCTAGTCTCTCTTGTCTCTCTATTCTCTCTATTCGCTCTAGTCTCTCTAGTCTCTCAAGTCTCTCTATTCTCTCTATTCTCTCTAGTCTCTCTAGTCTCTCTATTCTCTCTAGATTCTCTAGTCTCTCTAGTCTCTCTAGCCTCTCTAGTCTCTCTAGTCTCTCTTGTCTCTCTATTCCCTCTAGTCTCTCTATTCTCTCTAGTCTCTCTATTCTCTATATTCTCTCTAGTCTCTCAATTCTCTCTAGTCTCTCTCTAGTATCTCTATTCTCTCTAGGCTCTCTCTGTTCTCTCCATTCTCTCTAATCTCTCTAGTCTCTCTATTCTCTCTATTCTCTCTAGTCTCTCTATTCTCTATATTCTCTCTAGTCTTTCTATTCTCTATAGTCTCTCTGTTATCTCTAGTCTCTCTATTATCTCTAGTCTCTCTATTCTCTCTAGTCTCTCTAGTCTCTCTAGTCTCTTTATTCTCTCTTGTATTGCTCGAGTCTCTCTATTCTCTCTAGTCTCTCCATTCTCTCTAGTCCCTCTAGTCTCTCTATTTTCTCTAGACTCTCTAGTCTCTCTAGTCTCTCTTGTCTCTCTATTCTCTCTATTCGCTCTAGACTCTCTAGTCTCTCTAGTCTCTCTTGTCTCTCTATTCTCTCTATTCGCTCTAGTCTCTCTAGTCTCTATATTCTCTATATTCTCTCTATTCTCTCTAGTCTCTCAAGTCTCTCTATTCTCTCTATTCTCTCTAGTCTCTATAGTCTCTCTATTCTCTCTAGATTCTCTAGTCTCTCTAGTCTCTCTAGCCTCTCTAGTCTCTCTAGTCTCTCTTGTCTCTCTTTTCTCTCTATTCTCTCTAGTCTCTCTATTCTCTCTCTCCTCTCTATTCTCTCTATTCTCTCTAGTCTCTATAGTCTCTCTTTTCTCTCTATTCTCTCTAGTCTCTCTATTCTCTCTAGTCGCTCTATTCTCTCTATTCTATCTAGCCTCTCGATTCTCTCTAGTCTCTCTCTAGTATATCTTTTCTCTCTAGTCTCTCTCTAGTCTCTCTATTCTTATTATTCTCTATATTCTCTCTATTCTCTCTATTCTCTCTAGTCTCTCTATTCTCTCTTTTCTCTCTAGTCTCTCTATTCTCTCTAGTCTCTCTATTCTCTCTATTCTCTCTAGTCTCTCTATTCTCTCTAGTCTCTCTATTCTCTCTATTCTCTCTAGTCTCTCTATTCTCTATATTCTCTCTAGTCTCTCAATTCTCTCTAGTCTCTCTATAGTATCTCTATTCTCTCTAGGCTCTCTCTATTCTCTCCATTCTCTCTAATCTCTCTATTCTCTCTATTCTCTCTATTCTCTCTAGTCTCTCTATTCTCTATATTCTCTCTAGTCTTTCTATTCTCTATAGTCTCTCTGTTATCTCTAGTCTCTCTATTATCTCTATTCTCTCTATTCTCTCTAGTCTCTCTAGTCTCTCTAGTCTCTCTAGTCTCTCTATTCTCTCTAGACTCTCTAGTCTCTCTAGTCTCTCTTGTCTCTCTATTCTCTCTATTCTCTCCAGTCTCTCTAGTCTCTCAAGTCTCTCTATTCTCTCTATTCTCTCTAGTCTCTCTAGTCTCTCTATTCTCTCTAGATTCTCTAGTCTCTCTAGTCTCTCTAGCCTCTCTAGTCTCTCTAGTATCTCTTGTCTCTCTATTCCCTCTAGTCTCTCTATTCTCTCTAGTCTCTCTATTCTCTATATTCTCTCTAGTCTCTCAATTCTCTCTAGTCCCTCTCTAGTATCTCTATTCTCTCTAGGCTCTCTCTGTTCTCTCCATTCTCTCTAATCTCTCTAGTCTCTCTATTCTCTCTATTCTCTCTAGTCTCTCTATTCTCTATATTCTCTCTAGTCTTTCTATTCTCTATAGTCTCTCTGTTATCTCTAGTCTCTCTATTATCTCTAGTCTCTCTATTCTCTCTAGTCTCTCTAGTCTCTCTAGTCTCTTTATTCTCTCTTGTATTGCTCGAGTCTCTCTATTCTCTCTAGTCTCTCCATTCTCTCTAGTCCCTCTAGTCTCTCTATTCTCTCTAGACTCTCTAGTCTCTCTAGTCTCTCTTGTCTCTCTATTTTCTCTATTCGCTCTAGACTCTCTAGTCTCTCTAGTCTCTCTTGTCTCTCTATTCTCTCTATTCGCTCTAGTCTCTCTAGTCTCTATATTCTCTATATTCTCTCTATTCTCTCTAGTCTCTCAAGTCTCTCTATTCTCTCTATTCTCTCTAGTCTCTATAGTCTCTCTATTCTCTCTAGATTCTCTAGTCTCTCTAGTCTCTCTAGCCTCTCTAGTCTCTCTAGTCTCTCTTGTCTCTCTTTTCTCTCTATTCTCTCTAGTCTCTCTATTCTCTCTCTCCTCTCTATTCTCTCTTTTCTCTCTAGTCTCTCTAGTCTCTCTTTTCTCTCTATTCTCTCTAGTCTCTCTATTCTCTCTAGTCGCTCTATTCTCTCTATTCTATCTAGCCTCTCGATTCTCTCTAGTCTCTCTCTAGTATATCTATTCTCTCTAGTCTCTCTCTAGTCTCTCTATTCTTATTATTCTCTATATTCTCTCTATTCTCTCTATTCTCTCTAGTCTCTCTATTCTCTCTTTTCTCTCTAGTCTCTCTATTCTCTCTAGTCTCTCTATTCTCTCTATTCTCTCTATTCTCTCTATTCTCTCTATTCTCTCTAGTCTCTCTATTCTCTCTATTCTCTCTGTTCTCTCTATTCTCTCTAGTCTCTCTATTCTCTCTAGTCTCTCTATTCTCTCTATTCTCTCTAGTCTCTCTATTCTCTATATTCTCTCTAGTCTCTGAATTCTCTCTAGTCTCTCTCTAGTATCTCTATTCTCTCTAGGCTCTCTCTATTCTCTCCATTCTCTCTAATCTCTCTAGTCTCTCTATTCTCTCTATTCTCTCTAGTCTCTCTATTCTCTATATTCTCTCTAGTCTTTCTATTCTCTATAGTCTCTCTGTTATCTCTAGTCTCTCTATTATCTCTATTCTCTCTATTCTCTCTAGTCTCTCTAGTCTCTCTAGTCTCTTTATTCTCTCTTGTAATGCTCGAGTCTCTCTATTCTCTCTAGTCTCTCCATTTTCTCTAGTCTCTCTAGTCTCTATATTCTCTCTAGACTCTCTAGTCTCTCTAGTCTCTCTTGTCTCTCTATTCTCTCTATTCGCTCTAGTCTCTCTAGTCTCTCAAGTCTCTCTATTCTCTCTATTCTCTCTAGTCTCTCTAGTCTCTCTATTCTCTCTAGATTCTCTAGTCTCTCTAGCCTCTCTAGTCTCTCTAGTCTCTCTTGTCTCTCTATTCCCTCTAGTCTCTCTATTCTCTCTAGTCTCTCTATTCTCTATATTCTCTCTAGTCTCTCAATTCTCTCTAGTCTCTCTCTAGTATCTCTATTCTCTCTAGGCTCTCTCTGTTCTCTCCATTCTCTCTAATCTCTCTAGTCTCTCTATTCTCTCTATTCTCTCTAGTCTCTCTATTCTCTATATTCTCTCTAGTCTTTCTATTCTCTATAGTCTCTCTGTTATCTCTAGTCTCTCTATTATCTCTAGTCTCTCTATTCTCTATAGTCTCTCTAGTCTCTCTAGTCTCTTTATTCTCTCTTGTATTGCTCGAGTCTCTCTATTCTCTCTAGTCTCTCCATTCTCTCTAGTCCCTCTAGTCTCTCTATTCTCTCTAGACTCTCTAGTCTCTCTAGTCTCTCTTGTCTCTCTATTATCTCTATTCACTCTAGACTCTCTAGTCTCTCTAGTCTCTCTTGTCTCTCTATTCTCTCTATTCGCTCTAGTCTCTCTAGTCTCTATATTCTCTATATTCTCTCTATTCTCTCTAGTCTCTCAAGTCTCTCTATTCTCTCTAGTCTCTATAGTGTCTCTATTCTCTCTAGATTCTCTAGTCTCTCTAGTCTCTCTAGCCTCTCTAGTCTCTCTAGTCTCTCTTGTCTCTCTTTTCTCTCTATTCTCTCTAGTCTCTCTATTCTCTCTCTCCTCTCTATTCTCTCTATTCTCTCTAGTCTCTCTAGTCTCTCTTTTCTCTCTATTCTCTCTAGTCTCTCTATTCTCTCTAGTCTCTCTATTCTCTCTATTCTATCTAGCCTCTCGATTCTCTCTAGTCTCTCTCTAGTATATCTATTCTCTCTAGTCTCTCTCTAGTCTCTCTATTCTTATTATTCTCTATATTCTCTCTATTCTCTCTATTATCTCTAGTCTCTCTATTCTCTCTTTTCTCTCTAGTCTCTCTATTCTCTCTAGTCTCTCTATTCTCTCTATTCTCTCTATTCTCTCTATTATCTCTATTCTCTCTAGTCTCTCTATTCTCTCTATTCTCTCTGTTCTCTCTATCCCCTCTAGTCTCTCTATTCTCTCTAGTCTCTCTATTCTCTCTATTCTCTCTAGTCTCTCTATTCTCTATATTCTCTCTAGTCTCTCAATTCTCTCTAGTCTCTCTCTAGTATCTCTATTCTCTCCATTCTCTCTAATCTCTCTAGTCTCTCTATTCTCTCTATTCTCTCTAGTCTCTCTATTCTCTATATTCTCTCTAGTCTTTCTATTCTCTATAGTCTCTCTGTTATCTCTAGTCTCTCTATTATCTCTATTCTCTCTATTCTCTCTGTTATCTCTAGTCTCTCTATTAACTCTATTCTCTCTAGTCTCTCCATTCTCTCTAGTCTCTCTAGTCTCTATATTCTCTCTAGACTCTCTAGTCTCTCTAGTCTCTCTTGTCTCTCTATTCTCTCTATTCGCTCTAGTCTCTCTAGTCTCTCAAGTCTCTCTATTCTCTCTATTCTCTCTAGTCTCTCTAGTCTCTCTATTCTCTCTAGATTCTCTAGTCTCTCTAGTCTCTCTAGCCTCTCTAGTCTCTCTAGTCTCTCTTGTCTCTCTATTCCCTCTAGTCTCTCTATTCTCTCTAGTCTCTCTATTCTCTATATTCTCTCTAGTCTCTCAATTCTCTCTAGTCTCTCTCTAGTATCTATATTCTCTCTAGGCTCTCTCTGTTCTCTCCATTCTCTCTAATCTCTCTAGTCTCTCTATTCTCTCTATTCTCTCTAGTCTCTCTATTCTCTATATTCTCTCTAGTCTTTCTATTCTCTATAGTCTCTCTGTTATCTCTAGTCTCTCTATTATCTCTAGTCTATCTATTCTCTCTAGTCTCTCTAGTCTCTCTAGTCTCTTTATTCTCTCTTGTATTGCTCGAGTCTCTCTATTCTCTCTATTCTCTCTAGATTCTCTAGTCTCTCTAGTCTCTCTAGCCTCTCTAGTCTCTCTAGTCTCTCTTGTCTCTCTATTCCCTCTAGTCTCTCTATTCTCTCTAGTCTCTCTATTCTCTATATTCTCTCTAGTCTCTCAATTCTCTCTAGTCTCTCTCTAGTATCTCTATTCTCTCTAGGCTCTCTCTGTTCTCTCCATTCTCTCTAATCTCTCTAGTCTCTCTATTCTCTCTATTCTCTCTAGTCTCTCTATTCTCTATATTCTCTCTAGTCTTTCTATTCTCTATAGTCTCTCTGTTATCTCTAGTCTCTCTATTATCTCTAGTCTCTCTATTCTCTCTAGTCTCTCTAGTCTCTAGTCTCTTTATTCTCTCTTGTATTGCTCGAGTCTCTCTATTCTCTCTAGTCTCTCCATTCTCTCTAGTCCCTCTAGTCTCTCTATTCTCTCTAGACTCTCTAGTCTCTCTAGTCTCTCTTGTCTCTCTATTCTCTCTATTCGCTCTAGACTCTCTAGTCTCTCTAGTCTCTCTTGTCTCTCTATTCTCTATTTGCTCTAGTCTCTCTAGTCTCTATATTCTCTATATTCTCTCTATTCTCTCTAGTCTCTCAAGTCTCTCTATTCTCTCTATTCTCTCTAGTCTCTATAGTCTCTCTATTCTCTCTAGACTCTCTAGTCTCTCTAGTCTCTCTAGCCTCTCTAGTCTCTCTAGTCTCTCTTGTCTCTCTTTTCTCTCTATTCTCTCTAGTCTCTCTATTCTCTCTCTCCTCTCTATTCTCTCTATTCTCTCTAGTCTCTCTAGTCTCTCTTTTCTCTCTATTCTCTCTAGTCTCTCTATTCTCTCTAGTCGCTCTATTCTCTTTATTCTATCTAGCCTCTCGATTCTCTCTAGTCTCTCTCTAGTATATCTATTCTCTCTAGTCTCTCTCTAGTCTCTCTATTCTTATTATTCTCTATATTCTCTCTATTCTCTCTATTATCTCTAGTCTCTCTATTCTCTCTTTTCTCTCTAGTCTCTCTATTCTCTCTAGTCTCTCTATTCTCTCTATTCTCTCTATTCTCTCTATTATCTCTATTCTCTCTAGTCTCTCTATTCTCTCTTTTCTCTCTGTTCTCTCTATTCTCTCTAGTCTCTCTATTCTCTCTAGTCTCTCTATTCTCTCTATTCTCTCTAGTCTCTCTATTCTCTATATTCTCTCTAGTCTCTCAATTCTCTCTAGTCTCTCTCTAGTATCTCTATTCTCTCTAGGCTCTCTCTATTCTCTCCATTCTCTCTAATCTCTCTAGTCTCTCTATTCTCTCTATTCTCTCTAGTCTCTCTATTCTCTATATTCTCTCTAGTCTTTCTATTCTCTATAGTCTCTCTGTTATCTCTAGTCTCTCTATTATCTCTATTCTCTCTATTCTCTCTGTTATCTCTCTCTATTATCTATATTCTCTCTAGTCTCTCCATTCTCTCTAGTCTCTCTAGTCTCTATATTCTCTCTAGACTCTCTAGTCTCTCTAGTCTCTCTTGTCTCTCTATTCTCTCTATTCGCTCTAGTCTCTCTAGTCTCTCAAGTCTCTATATTCTCTCTATTCTCTCTAGTCTCTCTAGTCTCTCTATTCTCTCTAGATTCTCTAGTCTCTCTAGTCTCTCTAGCCTCTCTAGTCTCTCTAGTCTCTCTTGTCTCTCTATTCCCTCTAGTCTCTCTATTCTCTCTAGTCTCTCTATTCTCTATATTCTCTCTAGTCTCTCAATTCTCTCTAGTCTCTCTCTAGTATCTATATTCTCTCTAGGCTCTCTCTGTTCTCTCCATTCTCTCTAATCTCTCTAGTCTCTCTATTCTCTCTATTCTCTCTAGTCTCTCTATTCTCTATATTCTCTCTAGTCTTTCTATTCTCTCTAGACTCTCTAGTCTCTCTAGTCTCTCTTGTCTCTCTATTCTCTCTATTCTCTCCAGTCTCTCTAGTCTCTCAAGTCTCTCTATTCTCTCTATTCTCTCTAGTCTCTCTAGTCTCTCTATTCTCTCTAGATTCTCTAGTCTCTCTAGTCTCTCTAGCCTCTCTAGTCTCTCTAGTCTCTCTTGTCTCTCTATTCCCTCTAGTCTCTCTATTCTCTCTAGTCTCTCTATTCTCTATATTCTCTCTAGTCTCTCAATTCTCTCTAGTCCCTCTCTAGTCTCTCTATTCTCTCTCTCCTCTCTATTCTCTCTATTCTCTCTAGTCTCTCTAGTCTCTCTTTTCTCTCTATTCTCTCTAGTCTCTCTATTCTCTCTAGTCGCTCTATTCTCTCTATTCTATCTAGCCTCTCGATTCTCTCTAGTCTCTCTCTAGTATATCTATTCTCTCTAGTCTCTCTCTAGTCTCTCTATTCTTATTATTCTCTATATTCTCTCTATTCTCTCTATTATCTCTAGTCTCTCTATTCTCTCTTTTCTCTCTAGTCTCTCTATTCTCTCTAGTCTCTCTATTCTCTCTATTCTCTCTATTCTCTCTATTCTCTCTATTCTCTCTAGTCTCTCTATTCTCTCTATTCTCTCTGTTCTCTCTATTCTCTCTAGTCTCTCTATTCTCTCTAGTCTCTCTATTCTCTCTATTCTCTCTAGTCTCTCTATTCTCTATATTCTCTCTAGTCTCTCAATTCTCTCTAGTCTCTCTCTAGTATCTCTATTCTCTCTAGGCTCTCTCTATTCTCTCCATTCTCTCTAATCTCTCTAGTCTCTCTATTCTCTCTATTCTCTCTAGTCTCTCTATTCTCTATATTCTCTCTAGTCTTTCTATTCTCTATAGTCTCTCTGTTATCTCTAGTCTCTCTATTATCTCTATTCTCTCTATTCTCTCTGTTATCTCTCTCTATTATCTCTATTCTCTCTAGTCTCTCCATTCTCTCTAGTCTCTCTAGTCTCTATATTCTCTCTAGACTCTCTAGTCTCT
This sequence comes from Oncorhynchus clarkii lewisi, assembly GCF_045791955.1. Lineage (NCBI taxonomy): Eukaryota > Metazoa > Chordata > Actinopteri > Salmoniformes > Salmonidae > Oncorhynchus > Oncorhynchus clarkii. The sequence goes on from NC_092160.1 coordinate 42,399,851, forward strand.
CTAGTCTCTCTTGTCTCTCTATTCTCTCTATTCGCTCTAGTCTCTCTAGTCTCTCAAGTCTCTATATTCTCTCTATTCTCTCTAGTCTCTCTAGTCTCTCTATTCTCTCTAGATTCTCTAGTCTCTCTAGTCTCTCTAGCCTCTCTAGTCTCTCTAGTCTCTCTTGTCTCTCTATTCCCTCTAGTCTCTCTATTCTCTCTAGTCTCTCTATTCTCTATATTCTCTCTAGTCTCTCAATTCTCTCTAGTCTCTCTCTAGTATCTATATTCTCTCTAGGCTCTCTCTGTTCTCTCCATTCTCTCTAATCTCTCTAGTCTCTCTATTCTCTCTATTCTCTCTAGTCTCTCTATTCTCTATATTCTCTCTAGTCTTTCTATTCTCTCTAGACTCTCTAGTCTCTCTAGTCTCTCTTGTCTCTCTATTCTCTCTATTCTCTCCAGTCTCTCTAGTCTCTCAAGTCTCTCTATTCTCTCTATTCTCTCTAGTCTCTCTAGTCTCTCTATTCTCTCTAGATTCTCTAGTCTCTCTAGTCTCTCTAGCCTCTCTAGTCTCTCTAGTCTCTCTTGTCTCTCTATTCCCTCTAGTCTCTCTATTCTCTCTAGTCTCTCTATTCTCTATATTCTCTCTAGTCTCTCAATTCTCTCTAGTCCCTCTCTAGTATCTCTATTCTCTCTAGGCTCTCTCTGTTCTCTCCATTCTCTCTAATCTCTCTAGTCTCTCTATTCTCTCTATTCTCTCTAGTCTCTCTATTCTCTATATTCTCTCTAGTCTTTCTATTCTCTATAGTCTCTCTGTTATCTCTAGTCTCTCTATTATCTATAGTCTCTCTATTCTCTCTAGTCTCTCTAGTCTCTCTAGTCTCTTTATTCTCTCTTGTATTGCTCGAGTCTCTCTATTCTCTCTAGTCTCTCCATTCTCTCTAGTCCCTCTAGTCTCTCTATTCTCTCTAGACTCTCTAGTCTCTCTAGTCTCTCTTGTCTCTCTATTCTCTCTATTCGCTCTAGACTCTCTAGTCTCTCTAGTCTCTCTTGTCTCTCTATTCTCTCTATTCGCTCTAGTCTCTCTAGTCTCTATATTCTCTATATTCTCTCTATTCTCTCTAGTCTCTCAAGTCTCTCTATTCTCTCTATTCTCTCTAGTCTCTATAGTCTCTCTATTCTCTCTAGATTCTCTAGTCTCTCTATTCTCTCTAGTCTCTCTAGTCTCTCTTTTCTCTCTATTCTCTCTAGTCTCTCTATTCTCTCTAGTCGCTCTATTCTCTCTATTCTATCTAGCCTCTCGATTCTCTCTAGTCTCTCTCTAGTATATCTATTCTCTCTAGTCTCTCTCTAGTCTCTATATTCTTATTATTCTCTATATTCTCTCTATTCTCTCTATTCTCTCTAGTCTCTCTATTCTCTCTTTTCTCTCTAGTCTCTCTATTCTCTCTAGTCTCTCTATTCTCTCTATTCTCTCTATTCTCTCTATTCTCTCTATTCTCTCTAGTCTCTCTATTCTCTCTATTCTCTCTGTTCTCTCTATTCTCTCTAGTCTCTCTATTCTCTCTAGTCTCTCTATTCTCTCTATTCTCTCTAGTCTCTCTATTCTCTATATTCTCTCTAGTCTCTGAATTCTCTCTAGTCTCTCTCTAGTATCTCTATTCTCTCTAGGCTCTCTCTATTCTCTCCATTCTCTCTAATCTCTCTAGTCTCTCTATTCTCTCTATTCTCTCTAGTCTCTCTATTCTCTATATTCTCTCTAGTCTTTCTATTCTCTATAGTCTCTCTGTTATCTCTAGTCTCTCTATTATCTCTATTCTCTCTATTCTCTCTAGTCTCTCTAGTCTCTCTAGTCTCTTTATTCTCTCTTGTAATGCTCGAGTCTCTCTATTCTCTCTAGTCTCTCCATTTTCTCTAGTCTCTCTAGTCTCTATATTCTCTCTAGACTCTCTAGTCTCTCTAGTCTCTCTTGTCTCTCTATTCTCTCTATTCGCTCTAGTCTCTCTAGTCTCTCAAGTCTCTCTATTCTCTCTATTCTCTCTAGTCTCTCTAGTCTCTCTATTCTCTCTAGATTCTCTAGTCTCTCTAGTCTCTCTAGCCTCTCTAGTCTCTCTAGTCTCTCTTGTCTCTCTATTCCCTCTAGTCTCTCTATTCTCTCTAGTCTCTCTATTCTCTATTTTCTCTCTAGTCTCTCAATTCTCTCTAGTCTCTCTCTAGTATCTCTATTCTCTCTAGGCTCTCTCTGTTCTCTCCATTCTCTCTAATCTCTCTAGTCTCTCTATTCTCTCTATTCTCTCTAGTCTCTCTATTCTCTATATTCTCTCTAGTCTTTCTATTCTCTATAGTCTCTCTGTTATCTCTAGTCTCTCTATTATCTCTAGTCTCTCTATTCTCTCTAGTCTCTCTAGTCTCTAGTCTCTTTATTCTCTCTTGTATTGCTCGAGTCTCTCTATTCTCTCTAGTCTCTCCATTCTCTCTAGTCCCTCTAGTCTCTCTATTCTCTCTAGACTCTCTAGTCTCTCTAGTCTCTCTTGTCTCTCTATTCTCTCTATTCGCTCTAGACTCTCTAGTCTCTCTAGTCTCTCTTGTCTCTCTATTCTCTCTATTCGCTCTAGTCTCTCTAGTCTCTATATTCTCTATATTCTCTCTATTCTCTCTAGTCTCTCAAGTCTCTCTATTCTCTCTATTCTCTCTAGTATCTATAGTCTCTCTATTCTCTCTAGACTCTCTAGTCTCTCTAGTCTCTCTAGCCTCTCTAGTCTCTCTAGTCTCTCTTGTCTCTCTTTTCTCTCTATTCTCTCTAGTCTCTCTATTCTCTCTCTCCTCTCTATTCTCTCTATTCTCTCTAGTCTCTCTAGTCTCTCTTTTCTCTCTATTCTCTCTAGTCTCTCTATTCTCTCTAGTCGCTCTATTCTCTCTATTCTATCTAGCCTCTCGATTCTCTCTAGTCTCTCTCTAGTATATCTATTCTCTCTAGTCTCTCTCTAGTCTCTCTATTCTTATTATTCTCTATATTCTCTCTATTCTCTCTATTATCTC